>NC_074673.1:5446606-5611606 GCF_029448725.1 Salvelinus fontinalis
TCACTCTGTGTATCTCTGTATCACTCTCTGTTATCTCTGTATCGCTGTATCTCTCTGTGTATCACTGTATCTCTCTGTGTATCTCTGTATCTCTCTGTATCTCTCTGTGTATCACTGTATCTCTCTGTGTATCACTGTATCACTCTGTGTATCACTGTATCACTGCATCACTCTGTGTATCTCTGTATCACCCTGTGTATCTCTGTATCACTCTGTGTATCTCTGTATCACTCTGTGTATCTCTGTATCTCTCTGTGTATCACTGTATCACTCTGTGTATCACTGTATCACTGCATCACTCTGTGTATCTCTGTATCACCCTGTGTATCTCTGTATCACTCTGTGTATCTGTGTATCACTCTGTGTATCTCTGTATCACTATGTGTATCTCTGTATATCTCTGTATCACTCTGTGTATCTCTGTATCACTCTGTGTATCACTGTATCTCTTCCTCCAATGTATTATATAGTACTGAAGCTTTAATAAAAAGGGAAAATGCCCTTTTCCCAACTTTACTTTTGGTTTAGAAGTCTCTCAAACCTCTTCAACAATAACCTCTTATCTGGTTGAGACGTCGCTCAAATACGGATAATACAGTTACAAGAAAATCACTGCTATATACAGTAGGCCTGTTATACCACCCTGCATACCACTACTGGCTTGCTTCTGAAGCTAAGCAGGGTTGGTCCTGGTCAGTCCCTGGATGGGAGACCAGATGCTGCTGGAAGTGGTGTTGGAGGGCCAGTAGGAGGCACTCTTTCCTCTGGTCTAAAAATATCCCAATGCCCCAGGGCAGTGATTGGGGACACTGCCCTGTGTAGGGTGCCGTCTTTCGGATGGGACGTTAAACGGGTGTCCTGACTCTCTGAGGTCATTAAAGATCCCACGGCACTTATCGTAAGAGTAGGGGTGTTAACCCCGGTGTCCTGGCTAAATTCCCAATCTGGCCCTCTTACCATCATGGTCACCTAATAACCCCCAGTTTACAATTGGCTCATTCATCACCCTCCTCTCCCCTGTAACTATTCCCCAGGTTGTTGCTGCAAATGAGAATGTGTTCTCAGTCAACTTACCTGGTAAAATAAAAAAAATTAAAAAAAATAACTATGTACAGTAGGTCTGTTATAACTAGGTACAGTAGGTCTGTTATAACTAGGTACAGTAGGCCTGTTATAACTAGGTACAGTAGGTCTGTTATAACTAGGTACAGTAGGTCTGTTATAACTATATACAGTAGGTCTGTTATAACTATATATATACAGTAGGTCTGTTATAACTAGGTACAGTAGGTCTGTTATAACTAGGTACAGTAGGCCTGTTATAACTATATATACAGTAGGTCTGTTATAACTAGGTACAGTAGGTCTGTTATAACTAGGTACAGTAGGTCTGTTATAACTAGGTACAGTAGGTCTGTTATAACTATATATACAGTAGGTCTGTTATAACTAGGTACAGTAGGTCTGTTATAACTATATATACAGTAGGTCTGTTATAACTAGGTACAGTAGGTCTGTTATAACTAGGTACAGTAGGTCTGTTATAGCTAGGTACAGTAGGTCTGTTATAACTAGGTACAGTAGGTCTGTTATAACTCTCCCACAAGTCAAATCATGTACAAAAAGCTATTCCTTTCACCCTGGACTGCATATCAATAATACAATATAGAACGCTTTAAATCGTTTTTAGGATTAGCAACGAAAGAGACCATGGAACATTTGGTGACAAATATCAGCATGATATCAGTCAATACAAATAAATACAGTGAAATAAAACAGTGACATATCTTGGTGAAATTAAACACAGTGACTTATCTTGGTGAAATAAAACACAGTGACTTATCTTGGTGAAATTAAACACAGTGACTTATCTTGGTGGAATACAACACAGTGACTTATCTTGGTGGAATAAAACACAGTGACATATCTTGGTGAAATAAAACACAGTGACTTATCTTGGTGAAATAAAACACAGTGACTTATCTTGGTGAAATAAAACACAGTGACTTATCTTGGTGAAATAAAACACAGTGACTTATCTTGGTGAAATAAAACACAGTGACTTATCTTGGTGAAATAAAACACAGTGACTTATCTTGGTGAAATAAAACACAGTGACATATCGTGGTGAAATAAAACACAGTTGACATATCTTGGTGAAATAAAACACAGTTGACATATCTTGGTGAAATAAAACACAGTGACTTATCTTGGTGAAATAAAACACAGTGACTTATCTTGGTGAAATAAAACACAGTGACTTATCTTGGTGAAATAAAACACAGTTGACATATCTTGGTGAAATAAAACACAGTGACATATCTTGGTGAAATAAAACACAGAGACTTATCTTGGGAATTGCTTGTTCATCTGTCACAGGCTTGAAAGACTTACACACAATTATTGTAGTGCTTTTAACAAATATAATAGTTAAAATCCTGAAAGATAGGATGACCCATTGTTAAAGCCAGAGGCAGAAAACAGTGAGACCAAACTGACGAATGTGAATATGATTGGTTCACATCCTCTGACAAATCAGCAACTTTCAGGAACTCAGAAACTGAGTGACAATCAGACGAAGATGAAAAAAAGTGAAAGTATATGATGGTCATGGTTTAATACTCTCTGCATAGTTTTTCAGCTGAGAGGCCTGATAGCGGTCAACTGTAATATTCAACTAAACGACTTCCATCAGAAGTTCAATCAAAATTAATGGGAATTAAATCAAAAGGATATTTCTCAGGTTTTTTGGGGATTATAACGGTGTGTTTTTGAAAGTCATCATGTCCTTTGTGAGTATTGTATGATCTCTTGTTTTTTACTAATGTGGCTGGGAGATTAGTACATATGAAAATGAAATGTGCTACATTGTATATATATATATCAAATGCATTGGTGGAAAAAAAATACCATTTTCCTGTCCTGCTAAGCATTCAAAATGTAACGAGTACTTTGGGTGTCAGGGAAAATGTATGGAGTAAAAAGTACATTATTTTCTTTAGGAATGCAGTAAAGTAAAAGTTGTCAAAAATATAAATAGTAAAGTACAGATACCCCCAAAAAATGACTTAAGTAGTAGTTTCAAGTGATTTGATTTGATTAGATTTTAGTTTCAAGTATTTTTACATAAGTACTTTACACCACGGATCAAATGTGGGTACATTTTCCAGATGTACAAAATGTTCATTATGAATTTGTAAAATATATGATGAACTCTGTATTTATATCTAATGAGATGTGTATTACAGTATATCTCACTAGTAAGATATGTACTCGGCCTAGTATATGTGGATACCTATTCTTTGAAACACATTAGACAAACTTTTGCTATCTATCTTCATTTGTTTTGTCGTGTATGATATGTTTTTAATCTTTCTTATTACAAAGGCACCTGAAGAAATAATCCCATACGAACCTGACATTTATCGACCACCAGTGGAGTTATATTCATTTTTCACCAATGTTGGAGAACTTCACGATGGTGAGTGGCAAAAACACACTATGAGTATAATGATAAAGTTTCATATGTTAAAGATTAAAAAGCTGTCCAACAGGGTTGGGGTCAGTTCTATTTCAATTCAGTCAATTCAAGAAGTATACAATATAATTTTTTTTAAATTGTCCTTATTGAAAATAAATGAAGGTTACACGCTAGCAGTCATGACTGAATTCAAATGTGAGTTGGTTTGGGGCTGAGGTTTGATGTGAGTGTCTCTTTTGTGTGTTCGCAGGTGGGAAGAGTTAGTCATATTATTTTGCCAATTAGCTTCAGCCAGCTGGTGTCAGGGAAAATGTGGCAAAATTGGTTTCACTTTGGAAAACCTATCTCTGGGGATCGTTAGGGACGTCAATAAATTACACAATATAAATGGGACAATGTTGCACATCTTTTAGTTTATCTCATTAAATGCTTTCAATATTTGTAAATTCATTTCTACAATTTACAGTTGGTTTGAGGTTTTTTAAGTCATTGAAATTTGGAGCTATTGATCTTTAAAAAATATTGTATTGTATGTACATTGTGTTGTTTACTGATAGTCCCTAAACTAGCCCAATAGGGATATCGAATGTTAAACCACATTGACCATGGGCATGATTACTTGGGTGCTGCCAGCTGTGGCCATATGGGTAGTATTGAAATTAACCCTTCATTACATGACATATTATGTACCTAACATCTCACAAATCTACGTCTTGGATGAGATTGACTTTATAGCGGAAATGATCCTATTTACATTTTGTAGTCATTTCGACACTGGGAATGAATGTTTCTGCCACATAGACGTTTTTCAAAATTACAAGTTGTTTTTCTGAGCAGTTTCTCTTTAAAGCCTGCGGGTATAATTCTTTATAACTCATTATTAGCATGTATGAGCCTTTATAATGTTTAGAGCAAAGGCTTATTGATGTCTCTCTTATTGTTCAGAGCATGGCTGGGAGTATCACTCTGACCGGGGCATGCACCAGAGTGACATGTTGGAAATCTCCACACAAGGGAATCACCTGACAGAGCTCCAGAGTGTCCATTCCCAACAGCTCCTCCACCCCTATCGCTACCCCGATACCGACACCCTCCACCTGCCATTAGCAGACCCAGGACTGGGACGCTTAACCCCACAGGTTAGTCCAACTCTAGTAGACCCAGGACTGGGACCCTTAACCCTACAGGTTAGTCCAACTCTAGTAGACCCAGGACTGGGACCCTTAACCACACAGGTTAGTCCAACTCTAGTAGACCCAGGACTGGGACCCTTAACCACACAGGTTAGTCCAACTCTAGTAGACCCAGGACTGGGACCCTTAACCACACAGGTTAGTCCAACTCTAGTAGACCCAGGACTGGGACCCTTAACCCTACAGGTTAGTCCAACTCTAGTAGACCCAGGACTGGGACCCTTAACCCTACAGGTTAGTCCAACTCTAGTAGACCCAGGACTGGGACCCTTAACCCTACAGGTTAGTCCAACTCTAGTAGACCCAGGACTGGGACCCTTAACCCCACAGGTTAGTCCAACTCTAGTAGACCCAGGACTGGGACCCTTAACCCCACAGGTTAGTCCAACTCTAGTAGACCCAGGACTGGGACCCTTAACCCCACAGGTTAGTCCAACTCTAGTAGACCCAGGACTGGGACCCTTAACCCTACAGGTTAGTCCAACTCTAGTAGACCCAGGACTGGGACCCTTAACCCCACAGGTTAGTCCAACTCTAGTAGACCCAGGACTGGGACCCTTAACCCCACAGGTTAGTCCAACTCTGTCTCTGATTATCTTGACAAGTAAAATGTATAATGAAATCAGTATTTCTGATTTAGAACAGTGTAGTAGCTGTGAAAAATATAAAATAAATAATAGAAACCTGTAATGGGCATAAAGCAAATGTTTAACAGCGGTCCTAACACATAGCACACACAGTGCAATGATTCACAGGGCATTTATACTATAGTGGTATACAATACCAATATCAACAATATACAATATCTAGAGATAATACTCTTTTGTCTTTGAGAGGGAGGACGGAGAGGTGACTGGATGTTA
Source organism: Salvelinus fontinalis (assembly GCF_029448725.1). Classification (NCBI taxonomy): domain Eukaryota; kingdom Metazoa; phylum Chordata; class Actinopteri; order Salmoniformes; family Salmonidae; genus Salvelinus; species Salvelinus fontinalis. The sequence goes on from NC_074673.1 coordinate 5,452,144, forward strand.
TGTAATAACCTACACTGTTGTCTACAGAAAGCAGCTACAGGATTGCTCAACAATGTGCTTTTCCTGAGTGAGGAACCATTTTAGCCACAACCAATAGCCTTGTGAGTAGAGCGCAGTAGAATAGCGCACACTCACCACCAACCGCTGGGCTGTGGATAGCCTAGGCTACACCTCATTTACTCAACCTTGCTATTGACACATAATCTGAGGCACAGCAGTGTGTGTGTGTGTGTGTGGGGGGGGGGTTCTCACAGCAGGAAAATAATAGCTGTGATCAGCAATGAACGGGGTTCACAGGATAACAGAAAGGACACTATCAATTGGATAAGAAACCAAGCACGTAGGAACTATTTCCCTTTTATGTTCAATCAGTGGAAGCATTACCATGTTTATCTCTCAATACCTCAAGGAAGACGTAACTTACGTTCGGTCTAGTGCTTTCAGTTGGTTATCTTTGAATGCAGCAGGTAATCATTCCTATAGTCATTACTTAAAGGAAAAATCCACTCAAAAACAAATCAAGTTTTCAAGATGATGCAAAATGTGGCAAGTGACACTTTGCTTCTTGAAAAGTCCAATATCTTGAAAACTTGATTTGTTTTTTAGTGGATTTTTCCTTTGTGACAAGTGACACTTTGCCTCTTAAAAGTCCAATATCTTAACTTGACTGCTGACATGCAAAACATTTTGGGACTCTATCAACAGTGGACTTATTTAAATATCAGTTGGTACACTCCAAATTAGCATTCCAAAATACTTAAATAGACTCTTTTTAACAAGGCACACCTGTTGATTGAAATGCATTCCAGGTGACTACCTCATGAAGCTGGTTGAGAGAATGCCAAGAGTGTACAAAGCTGTCAACAAGGCAAAGGGTGGCTACTTTGAAGAATATAAAGTATATTTTGATTTATTTAACACTTTTTTTTTTTTGGTCACTACATGATTCCATATGTGTTATTTCATAGTGTTGATGTCTTCACTATTATTCTACAATGTAGAAAATAGTAAAAAATAAAGAAAACCCTTTGAATGAGTAGATGTGTACAAACTTTTGACTGGTACTGTATACATAAGGTACATACCAAGTTTCATGGCCTCATGTCCATCGGTTCAGTTATTTTAGCCCTGGTGTGATATGGTGTAGCGTTGATGACTTTGAATGCAGCAACTAATCATTTTCAAATTCATTAGAGGCTAATTCATTTAGTCTATTTAGTATTTTATTAGGATCCCCAATTGCTCCTCCTGGTGTCCAAACAGGAAACTAAACAAAAGTTATAATACAATACAAAATATATACAAATGCCTGTGTATCTTCACTGTCACTGTCGTGCAGTGAGGTGTTCTTTTATCGGTTTAAAAAGCAAATCTGGTTTTATTGCTAGTTTGCTAGTTACCTGGGGTGGCAGAGATGTCCATGTAGTCATGGCTCTATTTAATAGTGTATGTTTCCCAGCCTCTGTCCTGGACCTGGGGACTGTGAAGAGACCTCTGGCTTCATTTGATTTGACCTGGGGACTGTGAAGAGACCTCTGGCTTCATGTCTTGTGTGGTATTGATGAGTGTCCTAACTGCTTGAACAGAGAGTTCAGCACCTTTAACACATTAAAACACCTCAACACAAAGCCCAGTAGTGATGCAGTCAATCTCTCCTCCACTTTGAGTCAGGAGAGACTGACATCCATGTTACTGCCATTCGCCCTCTGTGTACATATTTGTGTAAATGCTGCTCTGTTCTGGACCAACTACAATTTTCCTATGTCCTTCTTTGCTCAATCGCCACATTATTGAGTAATAGATCTAGATTAGGTTTAACGTTGAGTGAGTGATTTGTCCCAAAAACAATGTTTTTTTTTTTTTTTGCGATATCTAAAAACCGTCTATTGCTAGTTACCCATTCTAAAACTGTCTGGAGCGCCTTGTTAAGGGTGCCAGTTATTTATTTACTGTCCTAGGTGACGTGTATACTATTGAGTTGTCAGCGTACATAGACACACACACAGGCTTTATTCAAGATCAGTGGAAGTTCATTAGTAAAAACAGAAAACAATGGCCCTAGCCGGCTGCCCTGTGGTACACCACATTCAACTGAATTTGAATTAGAGGCGGCCATTAAAGAAAACACTCTGTGTTCTATTAGCTAGGTAACTCTCAATCCATGATAAGGCGGAGGACACAAATCCATAACACTTTAAAAAAAAAAAAACAGAAATAGGATATGATCAATGATATCAAAAGCTGCACTGAAGTCTAACTAACTAGAAATCGAACTAAACAGTTCCCACAATCGTACTATTGTATTTCTGTCAGTCATCTTTGTCAGTGCCAAGGATGTTAAGTGCCCTTTGTTATTATAAGCATGCTGAAAGTTTGTTCATTTGTTTTCTGTAAAATAACACTGACCAAAATAAACACTTCCCCCCTCCCAAAGTTTGCTAAGCACCGGTAAAAGGCTGATTGGTCGGCTGTTTGAAAAATTAAAGTGTTCTTTGCTATAAATGGACAGTGGAATGGCCTTCCTCCAGGCCTGAGCGCACATATTGTCTTCTAGGCTTAAATTGAAGATGTGGCAAACAGTAGTCCCAATGTATTACGCTACCAACTTCAGCAATTTACCAACTAGGTTGTCGGTACAAGGTGGCTTGTCCTGATTTACACTACCGTTCAAAAGTTTGGGGTCACTTAGAAATGTTCTTGTTTTTGAAAGAAAAGCACAGTATTTTTTTTGTCCATTTAAAATAACATCAAATTGATCAGAAATACAGTGTAGACATTGTTAATGTTGTAAATAACTATTGTAGCTGGAAACGGCAGATAAAATGAATATCTACAGAGGCCTATTATCAGCAACCCTCACTCCTGTGTTCCAATGGCACGTTGTGTTAGCCAATCCAAGTGTATCATTTTAAAAGGCTAATTGATCATTAGAAAACTCTTTTGCAATTATGTTAGCACAGCTGAAAACTCTTGTTCTGCTTGAAGAAGCAATAAAACGTTTCTTCTTTAGACTAGTTGATTTTCTGGAGCATCAGCGTTTGTGGGTTCGATTACAGGCTCAAAATGGCCAGAAACAAATAACTTTCTTCTGAAACTCATCCGTCTATTCTTGTTCTGAGAAATGAAGGCTATTCCATGCGAGAAATTGCCAAGACACTAAAGATCTCGTACAATGCTGTGTACTACTCCCTTCACAGAGCAAGGCAAACTGGCTCTAACCAGAATAGAAAGAGGAGTGGGAGGCCCCGGTGCACAACTGAGCAAGAGGACAAGTACATTAGTGTCTAGTTTGAGAAAAAGACGCCTCACAAGTCCTCAACTGGCAGCTTCATTAAATAGTACCCGCAAAACACCAGTCTCAACGTCAACAGTGAAGAGGGTGACTCCGGGATAATGGCCACTACACTACACTAAACAATACATTAATTGGACTATAACGGTGACAAACGGTGCCCACAAACTCGTAGGGCCTACATAAAGCTGTCCCAACAGCAGTCCCAACATCTTACCACTGCTACACCTGGCTATCAGCGGAGCCTTGTCTGGCAGTGAAAGAGTTCACAGTTCATTCAGCCTCATTTACTGCCTTTTTAAATAAACATAGCTGATATGGCTGACTTGCTTAAACAAATGTGGTTTCTAATGACTATTGAGATGTACTGTAAGGACCGACACTGGACATGAGAAGCAAGTACAGGTAGTGAACATTTAACGGAAAATGGATATCAAACAAAACAAGAACAGCGTCTGGATGGGGGGAATAAAACTGAGGAACAGACAGATATAGAGGGGGAAATCAACAACGTGAGGGAGTCCAGGTGAGTCCAATGAGCGCTTGTGCATGTAATGATGGTAACAGGTGTGCGTAATGAGGGGCAGCTTGGCGCCCTCGAGCGCCAGAGGGTGGGAGCGGGACCAGGCGTGACATGTACAAACTATGGCATAAGGGGACGACAAATGGATAAAGGACAATCCGTAATTTCGATTAAGACATTAATGAGTGAACACGTATGGACGTGGTCAATATAACTATTTGTTTAGCACTTTTGAAATGTACAGCGACAGAATTCAGAACATGGGCCGTTCTTACAGTGTTCTCCCTGTACACCAAGTCAGAACCGTAGGATAAATAAAGCGGGCATATAAGCAGACAATGAAAGATCTTACAATATTCGATGATTACATTTCTCTAAAACAGGTTATAGGCTACATGTGCACCACCAAGTCAGAACAGCAGGCAAAATTAAGAGGTGAAAATAGACCAAATTATTAGGGTGAGTCACATGGGCTACTAACAGCTTACTACACAACATACACTAAGTATTACTTTCTTAGCGACAATATACACATCTCGATTGCATGTTACATCATTTATGCAGCAGCATACAATATATTTTTGAACGCACCTTGTGCTGTGCTCACTTGAACAGGAAGGTGGCGCGGCGGTCCTTCTTGTGGGCATATTTTGTCATCAAAGTCTGGCATTCTCTGGATTTATGGTGCTTTCAAAACAACTGGGAACTCGGGGGAAAAAACAAGGTCGAATCATGATGACGTCGTTGATCTTCAGGTCGTAGCTCTAGAAAGAGGCCCGGATTTACAATTCCGAGTTGGTTGACCGTTGAAAACGTATTTTCCCAGTCGGAGCTCGTTTATTCCCGACTTCCCAGTTGTCTTGAACTCACTGAAGTCAAGTTTTCTAAGTTCTGAGTTAACAGTTGTTTTGAGCATGGCACAGATCATGCTTCATTGACAGCATGGCCAATGTTGAATGTTTATCATTTTAAACTTGGAAAAGAGCCCCTTAATCACATATTTGGGGCCACTGTCACTGATTCCTTCCAAACAATTCATTGTTGAATTTGCGATTTCCAACTTGTGTAATGTTTTTGTCCAATGGCTGATGAGCACCGATACGTTTTATCTATAATTTCTCTTCATATGACAAGGATTAAAAAGGATTTACCAGTAGATTGTCGACTTGATTCATGATGATGACTGCTAGCTAAGATTTAGAAAGTAAGATGTTGACATGATCGGTCCAATCAAAGCTACTGTACATACAACGTGATTTGACGTCCTTTTATGTGTGGCCAATGACCTTGAGCCTTCTTGGATGGGCACTTCTACTGTAACTCTGTGGCAGCACCCAAGGGTCTAGAATTTTCGAGGTCTACCCTTAGACTTGGCGGTGACCGCCCTGAATGACGGGTCGCCACTGATTATTTTAAGCATTAGCATTACATAATCAAAAAAGTGAATCGTTAACAGTTTCCACATTTTAAGATATCAATGACGAACTTACAATGGTCCATCATGGTAATGTCTTTGACTCTAAAACGTGTCCAGTTGATAGGTCATTGTGAAGTGGACAAAGGATTTAAATGTACACTTCAAATCGGATTTCCTGATTTTATAAATAACTTGCCATATCTTAACCAATCCCTTAGCTTTTTCAAACTAAGTTAAGAGACGTACCAAGGGCCTACATACTGTGCCAAGGGCCTTACATACTGTACCAAGGGCCTTACATACTGTACCAAGGGCCTACATACTGTACCAAGGGCCTTACATACTGTACCAAGGGCCTTACATAGTGTACCAAGGGCCTACATACTGTACCAAGGGCCTACATACTGTACCAAGGGCCTACATACTATACCAAGGGCCTTACATACTGTACCAAGGGCCTTACATACTGTACCAAGGGCCTACATACTGTACCAAGGGTCTTACATACTGTTCCAAGGGCCTTATGTACTGTTCCAAGGGCCTTACGTACTGTACCAAGGGCCCTACGTACTGTACCAAGGGCCCTACGTACTGAACCAAGGGCCCTACGTACTGAAACGAAGGGCCCTAGATACTGAAACGAAGGGCCCTAGATACTGAAACGAAGGGCCCTAGATACTGAAACGAAGGGCCCTAGATACTGAACCAAGGGCCCTAGATACTGAACCGAAGGGCCCTAGATACTGAACCGAAGGGCCCTAGATACTGAACCGAAGGGCCCTAGATACTGAACCGAAGGGCCCTAGATACTGAACCGAAGGGCCCTAGATACTGAACCGAAGGGCCCTAGATACTAAAACGAAGGGCCCTAGATACTGAAACGAAGGGCCCTAGATACTGAAACGAAGGGCCCTAGATACTGAAACGAAGGGCCCTAGATACTGAAACGAAGGGCCCTAGATACTGAAACGAAGGGCCCTAGATACTGAAACGAAGGGCCCTAGATTCTGAACCAAGGGCCCTAGATTCTGAACCAAGGGCCCTAGATTCTGAACCAAGGGCCCTAGATTCTGAACCAAGGGCCCTAGATACTGAACCAAGGGCCCTTGATACTGAGCCCTACATGGTGTTATTTGGACTTATGGTTCATGAGAATACATTTTTCAAAGGTTTTCAAAAATGTCCAAGATGGAAGAAAATATATCCTGACAGATCTTATGGGACCTTGAGGAAAATGTGTTCAGCATGCGGAAAGACGCCTAAAATACAAAGTTGAATGTCTCTAGGTAAAACGTGGTGGCAGATATGAGGGTTTAAGTGAGATTTATAACAGCGACACCTATAAGCCAATCATTCTTTTTGACCAAGTTACTCATGGCCTCTAGTTTCTGTGTGCCAAATTAGAAAATAAGTTACCCAATCTATACTTGAGTTATTTGACCATGTCAAAGAAAGAAAAAAAGATCTAACATTAACAATAGTTTTTAACAGCTTTGGTGTGAACCCAGGAACCAATGGAAACCATGTGTTTTTGATGTATTTGATACCATTCCTCTCATTCTGCTTCTAACCATTACCATGAGCACATCCTCCCCAAATTAAGGTGCCACCAACCTCCCTACGATGTGTATGTGATCACAAAGTCAGAGAGACAACTAATTAAGCATAATACTAAGCCTATCATCTCTTATGACCAGACAGGGCACCTTTTAGTGAAATAAGTATTTTGATCTCAATGGGACTACCTGGATGAAGAGGCTATGTGTAGGTTTCGCATACTTTCTGCCAGAAGTCGTGCAAAACAAATGGGTCCCTGAAATGTGTGTACTATGTCATATAAATGCTAAACAAAACATAGAGTACAACAATACATCATGACAGCAAATGATATGCCCTTTCTTCTCCACAGATGCCGTACTACAACCACACAGTGTATTACCAGCAACAGCCTCCTGTGTCCCCTAGCTACTACTGCTCAGAGGAGGAGGAACCTGTGGGCCACAGTCCTCCACTGGAGGTATCTGAGGGTGATGAAGAGGACTACAGAGACCATGTCCCCTTTGGGGGAGACTCCAGTGAGTGCTGACTGACTTAATTAATTACTTGATTAATAACCCAATTTAATGAATGAATTACTAAATAAAGGACTTACTTACTGACTAACATAATCCTTTTAATTTGTTTGTGAAACATAAGTCTTCCATGTGAGAGTGAGTACAGTAGCATTACAGGGGAGAAATCTGTTGGGTGGCTATTACATACAGGGATCACACACTTGCTAATAGCCTTTAACATAATCCAACAAAAGCCGTGGAAATTAATGAATTCTGCCATTATGAAATTCATGTCAAATATCTCTCTATCCAGGTAACAAGAGGAAGATCCGGCTGTACCAGTTCCTCCTTGACATGCTGAAGAACGGAGACATGAAGGACAGTATGTGGTGGGTGGACAGAGAGAAAGGAATCTTCCAGTTCTCCTCTAAAAACAAGGAGACTCTGGCCAACCGCTGGGGCATGCAGAAAGGAAACAGGAAGAGGATGACATATCAGAAGATGGCCAGGGCCCTGCGGAACTACGGCAAGACTGGAGAAATCAGAAAGGTCAAGAAGAAACTGACCTACCAGTTCAGTCCGGAGGTACTGAGGAAAGTCTTGACTACAGAGAGGAGGCACTACCCTCACTAGTAGTACCAGAGATTGTTCATGTAATGCCACTGTATACAGGCTTTGGGAGTAGGCCTAACCTCACTGCTATGTCTTGAAAATAGGACAATAATGACTCTCTACTGTAATTGTTTCTGGGGTATCATTTTAAATGTAATGAAATACAATCAGGTATCATTAAACATGTTGATGTTTAGATTTTTGTTATTGGTGTTAGCATATTCCATGTTTATTTATTTACTTAACAAGTCGTCATGTTTTGTGTTACATAATCTCACTCTTGACTCTGTCTTTGTGTCTGTGACGGAAAAATAAATAAAGTATATTTTCCATATGCTCTAGTTCCCAGAAAATCTGTCAGTGGGAACGGAAGAAAGATCAAAACCTCAAACAATTGCAACATTAGTCTATTGTGACGGAGTAAAGAAGAGGCACATAGTTACAGCAATCCTTCCTGTTTCTCTGTTATGTTATTATCTGCCTTCAACCTCGTCATCTATCTGATCACGTCAGTTGTTGATGAACAGGAAAGCCATCACATGTCAGTTTTGGGGTGTAGGCCTAGTTTGGACAAGAGTTCTGAAACAAGGGATGTGTGTGTGTGTGTGTGTGTGTGTGTGTGTGTGTGTGTGTGTGTGTGTGTGTGTGTGTGTGTGTGTGTGTGTGTGTGTGTGTGTGTGTGTGTGTGTGTGTGTGTGACACGTCTCACTCCCTTTTAAATTTCATCTAGAGAGTAAATTACAGTAGTTAGTTAGTGCTTCAGCAGGAACCCAGAGGCTTGTAGACCTAAAATAAAATATTGCTATTGTAACGATGTATTTAAATTGATAAATTCCTGCATAAAATGGGTATTATGCCACCTCCTGGTAGATTAGTGTGTTTACATTGTCTAATGGGTCAGTGATAAAAAGGTATGGGATTCTGGGTAATCCACAGCAGATTTATGGAGAATTGCTGTGGGTGTGTTGAAAATGGAATGGTCTTGAGATAGAAATGTATAAAATTGAGATTACGTTATAAAATCCACCTTTTACATCGTACATTAGCCATTTATGTTATTAGTAACTACTGTTGTTGATTTGGCGTCAAATAAATGTTATTATGTTATGTTATTTGTTTCATCTCAGTTTTCCATGTGGGTTTTATGCTAAAGTTCCCTCTTTGAAGTTGGTAACCTTTATATTTTTATTAAACCTTTATTTAACTAGTCAAGTCAGTTAAGAACAAATTGTTTATTTATAATGATAGCCTATCCCGGGCCAAACCCTAACCTGGATGACGCTGGGCCAATTGTGCGCCGCCCTATGGTACTCCCGATCACGGCCGGTTGTGATACGACCTTACTGAAAAATGCATCTTCTTTAGGAGTGCTATTTATATCCCCCCCCCCCCCCCCCCCCCAAATTTAAAAGAATTAAATATTTAAAAATGTAAAAAGTGCTATTTATATCCCCTTAACTACTGAACATTCGTCCATACTGTGTGTGTCCCATCCTTGCAGGTAATTTATGACAAATGTATAAAGTATATGTTTTATAAACTCCAGCAAGCGTATTAGCCTGGTTTTGTTAGTTTAGGAAAAGATGTGGGTACGTTCTAGGTGTATTACATTTCTTCGCCATCAGAGGGTGACATTGAGTAGTTTTTCAAGCTAACAAAACCAGGCTAATACGCTGGCTGGTGCTCATGAGTTTATAAAACATATACTTTATACATTTGTCATAAATGACCTGCAATGATGGGACACACACAGTATGGATGAATGATAAATATATATATATATATTTTTACCTTGAATGAGTAGGTGTGTCAACTTTTGACTGGTACTGTATATATTATTTAATCATGGTAAATATGAATCGGTTATCACTTATTCACCAATACAAAGGTGAGCTCTTGATTCACTAAGTACTTCCGCCCATAGAAAACAGTTTTTATGACGTTTTCTCTGTATCGGCCAATGGGAAGAGAAGCAGAGTTTCGGTGAAGAATTTGAACCGAGTCGCAGAAGCAGGCGGACAGACAGAGGACGCTTCGATAGCTAGAAACTACCATCTTTCTGTGGTTTCAGTGTGTTTTAAAGAAACCTATTTTAGGCAACACATTTTTTTTTTTTATCAACCAGTGTTGTCTTTTTGGTGGACCGTGACCATGAGGAGGAGGTTGGTCAAAAACATTATCTGTGTTTGGATGATGTCTTCGCATGTTGTTGCTATGCACGTCGGTAGCTAGCTACAGTAGCTGGATTGTTGATTACAGTAAAGTAGCTAGCTCGCCAACTTAACCAACGAGGGTAATATATTGAGTTAGTATTTGCAAGCTACCCAAAGTCACATATTGGCGCAAGATGCTGCAGTAAAGTTAGCTGTCGTAACCTATCGGTAAAAGCTAAGGTACTTGCCATGCTAGCTAGCAGTTTGTTGTTTTCCACCTTTTGGTTTGATATCAAAATAATTCAGTAACGAGTCCCATACCCAACTTTACTGTATATTATCACAAGTAGCTATGTAAATATGAACTGGCTAGACATGTATTTCAAATGCAGTCGTTAGCTTTGCTAACTGACGTTACTTGGGCTGTTTTGGCAAACCAATACCTAGTCCACCAACCGGTTTAACGTTAGCCTGACGAGATAGGAACGCCAATCAACGAGTCCTTGATCGGAAAATGTAGATGACAGCTTGACCAACTTCCTACATAGTTAGCTAACGCTACTTGCCATTTGACACCTTCGACAAACCTACTCAGCTCACTTGTTCTTTTGCGCAACAACAAGCTCTGTAATGCACACACAATGATCCATAACAACCCATAGACAGCGTGAACCTGATCTGTACTCTTTCCCGTAGTTACAGGCTGCAGCGTTCATATTTAACAACATATTTAAGTGACATGCTGTCACCCACTTTTCATTTTCCTCCCGTACAGTGAAATCCTTGCTGCGGAGTCGGTAGAATGTCTGAATCGAGCCCTTAACCGGTTGAAGGACATCTGGGAGGAAATAGGAATTCCAGAGGACCAGAGACTACAAAGGACTGATGTGGTTAGGAAACATATCAAAGTGAGTTCCGCTTCTTTTCCAAATCATATTTGTTTACTTTTTATCCAGTGGTCACTGGAGGGTGGGTATAATTTGTCGAACTTTCCAACAGGAATCTGTTCAAAAAACTTCAGAAATAACAAGGATGCCAGCAAACAAAGCATACAAAGTAGCATGATCAATTCACCTAGCTAACTAGCTGCCGAGTAGGCATCAACTCACAACGTAGTTTATTCCTAACGTTTGTCCACTGGCTACCAGTGTGAGGTCAGACATTTTTCTGAATAAAAGTAGTGAGTAAAAAAAAAAAAAAAAAGAAATATCCCACTACCTACCTGGTATCTTATTCTGCCGCTATACAACTTTGTATGCGTTATTTGTTGGCAACCTTTTTATTTACAAAGTTTTTGGAACAAAGTCTTGTTGGAACGTTCCTCAAATTATACCCACCCGGCACTTGACTAGAGAAACAGGGCTTTCGTAATCTCATTTTAGACCAAGGTGCATGAGCAGACTGGAGATATTTATTCAGCAACTCTTTCTAGATTGAATGGAGGTTGCTTTTTGAATCAAACTTCCATTGTCCTACCAAGAGTTGCTGAATGTGCCTTTAAAAAAAAAAATGAAACCAGTTGCCTGTCTTCTAACCCGTTTTCTTTTCTTCCCAGGGCTTGCTGGACATGATGATTGCCGAGGAGGACAGTCTAAGGAAGAGATTGATGAGCAGCATAGAATCCTGTCGTAAAGAGTTGGAAGTTCTGTGTACCGAGCTTCAACTATCCCCATTTGAGGTATAATTATTATTATTATTATTTCTTTTTTAAACCTTTATTTAACCAGGTAGGCCAGTTGAGAATAAGTTCTCATTTACAACTGCGACCTGGCCAAGATAAAGCAAAGCAGTGTGACAAAAAAATATACAGACACGAAAGAAAAAAGAAATGAAATGGAAATGGGGGGGACAATATGATGTTCACCATTATCTTAATGTTGCATATTTTTTTATTCAGAGCTCACTTTAAAAATATGTAAATGTTACTTTCCTGGTTAAATAAAATAATTACAAATGTTGCTAATGTTCCCCTCAACCATCTTGATGTGTTTTATAGGAGGACGATGCTGCAGCTTGCTAACGTTCCCCTCAACCATCTTGATGTGTTTTATAGAAAGACGATGCTGCAGCTGGCTAACGTTCCTCCCAACCATCTTGATGTGTTTTATAGAAAGACGATGCTGCAGCTTGCTAATGTTCCTCTCAACCATCTTGATGTGTTTTATAGAAAGACGATGCTGCAGCTGGCTAACGTTCCCCTCAACCATCTTGATGTGTTTTATAGAAAGACGATGCTGCAGCTTGCTAACGTTCCTCTCAACCATCTTGATGTGTTTTATAGGAGGACGATGTTGCAGCTGGCTAACGTTCCCCTCAACCATTTTGATGTGTTTTATAGGAGGACGATGCTGCAGCTGGCTAACGTTCCTCAACCATCTTGATGTGTTTTATAGGAGGACGATGTTGCAGCTGGCTAACGTTCCCCTCAACCATCTTGATGTGTTTTATAGGAGGACGATGTTGCAGCTGGCTAACGTTCCCCTCAACCATCTTGATGTGTTTTATAGGAGGATGAGGGGAGGACGATGTTGCAGCTTGCTAATGTTCCTCTCAACCATCTTGATGTGTTTTATAGAAAGACGATGCTGCAGCTTGCTAACGTTCCCCTCAACCATCTTGATGTGTTTTATAGGAGGACGAGGGGAGGACGATGTTGCAGCTTGCTAACGTTCCTCTCAACCATCTTGATGTGTTTTATAGGAGGACGATGCTGCAGCTTGCTAATGTTCCCCTCAACCATCTTGATGTGTTTTAAAGGAGGACGATGTTGCAGCTGGCTAACGTTCCTCTCAACCATCTTGATGTGTTTTATAGGAGGACGAGGGGAGGACGATGCTGCAGCTGGAGAAGGACATCAGGTCACGCCTGGAGGTGATGATGAAACAGAAGAGTCAGAGAGTCAAGGAGCTGAAGACTCTGTCCAAGCAGGACCGGGAGCTGTGTGACATCATGTGTTCAGTCCCCTTCTGTATTGACATGGACACGGTCCCTTCCCTGGAGCAACTGGACAGCTATCGCTCTTACCTCAAAGATCTCACTGAAGAGAAGGCACGTATGCTTCATTGTTCGTCATTTTCCTAGTATGTAGCCAGCATTTTTACCACCAGGAGTTTTTCCCCTTGGTCAGTTTATGTTGCTCCGAAAATGAGAGAAATTCAGGGCCATGAAATCGTAGTCACAGACTCTGAAATTAAAGACGGATCACTAGTTGCTTAATAGAAACTCAGACATTCTCAGTGAATGGAGGCTGTAACTTAACCCTATCAGTCCTGACACCACAGCAAAAATCAGCTTTTCATTTGTCTGACTTTCATTTATCTTCATGTCCAGCCTTTATTGAGCCTCACAATGGAGTGTTTTACCATGTTCGGTTTGGGACAACCAGGGCTACAAGTTGCACACACAACTATTTGATACAAACTGTTGCATTCATGAGTTTTATTGGCAAATGTGGTCTCAACCAAAGCAAAAACCTGATAAATAATAATTTATATGAATGTTGTAAATATAGAAATTGTTTTGCTCAGTGGGAAATGAATATCCAACCTAACTAGTCAGTGACAACTGTGTGGAGTTTGACGGCAACTATGTGAGCTTATTAACAGTTCTAGACACTATGACCTGGGATTTCCTATGGTCTTCTATGTAGAAGAACCTCTTATAGTATTATAGACATTATGTCCTGGGATTTACTATGATATTCTATGTAGAAGAACCTCTTACGGTATTAGACACTGTCATAGAGCAAAGCGTGTTAGGTGTTTTGTGAGTCTCAGCTTGTCGTTTTCTATCCACCCATTGGAATACTTTGTAGCTCAAACCGTTTGGACTCTACATCCTGTTTTGTATAAAATACACGGGGGGCCGCTTTGGGATCTGCCCTTGTTTCACAAACACCGCTCTAGCTCAGCCCCCCCCGTTCATCACACGTCTGTTGATTATCTGCGGAAGTAGATGAATCCCAAGTAGATGCAACCCAGAAGTCTTTAGCTCAGACACACTTTTTTAAACGGGGTTAAAGTTCAAAATGCGCCGGCTTTACGGTGGGACTCGTTGGGTTTAAAGCACAGACTTTTTAGGTTACTTTTGAGGTGCGTTTGAGAAATGCAGCTCTTAAGTTGGAATGGGCATGTGATGATCAAATGCTGATGTGTATAGTTACCCCAAGTTTAACGGCAAGTAAGCCTTCTATCCACGTAGGATTGAACAGGGTTACGTAAGTAAATCTGTTTAGACTGGAGTGTGTTCATTCAGACAATCTTTGTCATTTTAAGTTGAGGATTATGCTCTCTCTCTCCATTGTATGTTCCAGGATCGTCGCCACGGTGAGTTTGTGGGAATCAAGCGTCAGATCATTGTGTGTATGGAGGAGCTGGACCAGCTGCCAGACACCAGCTTTGAGAGGGACGTGGTGTGTGAGGACGAGGAGGCATTCTGTCTGTCCAACGACAACATCGCAGCTCTCCAACTGCTGCTGGGACAGGTGAGGAACTACTGAACGTCTGTTCAGTTACACCGTGAAGTCCGTCGCGATTCTTTATTCTACGTTAGAGAGGAATGTTTGTTCTACGTAACGTTTTTCTACGTCAGAGAGGAATGTTTGTTCTACGTAACGTTTTTCTACGTCAGAGAGGAATGTTTGTTCTACGTAACGTTTTTCTACGTCAGAGAGGAATGTTTGTTCTACGTAACGTCTTTCTACGTCAGAGGAATGTTTGTTCTACGTAATGTTTTTCTACGTCAGAGAGGAATGTTCGTTCTACGTAACGTCTTTCTATCTGAACGTTATACATTTGATACTCTGCGTCCTAATGATGTAACTACAGTATGTGTTATTATATGAATGGTATTTTATTTTTAATGTTTTATTTTTAACGCATCCCAAAATGCCATCTTGTCAGTCAACTCGTCACCTGACGGTCTTGTTGTGTTATTCTCAGCTGGAGGATCGTAAGACCGAGAACGAGTTGGTGTGTAACTCCTACCGCGGTAAGATCCAGGATCTGTGGGAGAAACTGCAGGTCCACCAGGAGGAACGAGAAGGCATGTCAGATCACATGGTCCAGTCCAGGAAGAAGAACATGGATGCTGTGAGCATTTTTTTTCTTTTTTTTTCTCTCGTGTTTTTCACAGCTATGGCACTCTTCTCGTATTCCATATTTTAATTATGTACGTAACCTGTCAAGCTGATCAGATATGGACATACTTGCAGTGAAATTTAGACGCCTGTCCAACATTCCTCTAAAAGGTTTTGGTATAGTGGAAGATGCAGGGGCTCGATACAGTTATATTCAGGAAAATGTTGAATTACATTAATTTACCTTGTTACCATACATGTTTTCAGAAAGCCTATAACCAACCATAGCCTTTTCACGTGCCCCATCTGAGTAGAATGAATAGTATGTTATCACTAAGGTTTGAACGGAATATCAGAACTGTAATTGGTTGATTTACTGACTGACGTTTGCGAGTTCCTTCCTGCAGTTAGAAGCGGAGTGCCGGCGCCTGGATGAGCTGAAAATGAAGAACATGGAGAATGTGCTAGAAACCATCAGGGCTGAGGTGTCTCTGTTCTGGGAGAGGTGTCACTACAGCCTGGAGCAGAGACGAGCCTTCACACCCTACTATGACGGTCAGTTGTCGTTTGGCTTCTATTTGCCGTGTCTATTTATTAGTGGATCATTTAAAGTACTGTCTTATAAGTTTGACCTTTGACCGTAATGTACTGGGTTGTGTCGTTCATTAGGGTACACAGTAGCAACACATTTTGCGACGGACTGCTAAAAATTCACGTTTCTAATTTGGACGGTAGTCCAGATAGTTCCACCTTGTTTCAGCCAGTTTTCTTCCGTTTGGTGACTAATGAACGTGTGAATACAACCCTGGTTGTCCTCGTGAGATTTAGTACAAATACATGTCTATCCCCCCTCAGTTGACCTCACCGTGGAGCTCCTGAACCTACACGAGGCAGAGCTACTGAGTCTGAAGAAGCATTATGAAGACCACAGGGAGCTGTTTGAAGGAGTTACCAGGTGGCAAGAGAGCTGGACTCTGTTCCTACAACTAGAGGTGAGCATTTTACTGATGAATATGAGACGTGTTCTTGTTTACAGATATTAGGCACAAAAAAAAAGTGTTTTTGTAGTGCAAACGAAATAATTCACATTGTCTAATAAAAGCTCCATATTAAATCACACTGAAAGATTATAATGATGTTTCCTGTATCTTTTGCGCCATTTTGAGTCAACTCTTTGGCTCCACCCTTCATGAGTTCAAGTGACTGTATTATAAACACAGGGTTCAACTCTTCACAGAAAAAGGCGACCGATCCTTCTAGATTCAACAACCGAGGAGGGAACCTACTCCGAGAGGAGAAGCAGAGAGCCGACCTGCAGAAAAGCCTGCCAAAGGTGAGATTTGAATGTTCATTGGTTAGTTCCTCTACCCAACGGTCTGTCCGAATACTGAATAGCTGGCTTGTTTTTGGTTTTATATTTCTTGCTGTTTTTTTTATTTATTTGGGACACGTTCTCTCATGTGTTCCAGTTGGAGAAGAGCCTGAAGACTCAAATAGACTTATGGGAGGAGGAGCAGTACAGAGAGTTCCTGGTTAACGGACAGCGGTTCCTCCAGTACGTTGAGGAGCAGTGGGAACTACTGCGGCTGGAGAAGGAGGGAGAGAAGAATGAGAGGGTACCATTTAAAAGACCTTGTTTCAATGCTCTTAATGTCCTCCCTTCCTCGAGCGAATCACTGATCAAACGCGATTTAAATAAACGTTGACTTAGATTGCAATCACTGTCTTGACACAGCTTTCCCCAATCATGTCGTAATTGAATCAGTGGGGGGGGGGGGGGGGGGTCAAAGTATTCAAACAGAGACATCTTAACTACTTCCCTTGTAATGAGTGAATCTGGTTCAGATGAGAATATTGACTGTGATCTGTGAAACAAACAGAAACTGGTTCAGATGAGAATATTGACTGTGATCTGTGAAACAAACAGAAACTGGTTCAGATGAGAATATTGACTGTGATCTGTGAAACAAACAGAAACTGGTTCAGATGAGAATATTGACTGTGATCTGTGAAACAAACAGAAACTGGTTCAGATGAGAATATTGACTGTGATCTGTGAAACAAACAGAAACTGGTTCAGATGAGAATATTGACTGTGATCTGTGAAACAAACAGAAACTGGTTCAGATGAGAATATTGACTGTGATCTGTGAAACAGCAACGGAAGAAGAACCGGCAGATTGAACATGACCTGCTGTATGGTACTGCTCAACGAACCCCGTCCAAAAGACGCCTTGCAGGGACCCCTACGCCTGGCAAAACAAGAAAGGTCAAATCACCTGTATCTTTTTCATTTTAATTGATTAGTCACTATTGTGGTTGTTTTTTGGGATCAAAATCTAGCTGTTTCATTTTTAGAAATATATTACCTTTGTCAGTTAGTTTATTCATAATTCAGCATTTTATTTTTTAATTAAAAACAGGAGCACTGAGGTACTTTACTGTTCTCTACCATAAAGTCGTTGTCATTGTGACTTAATGTGTTTGTTTTGTTTTTGTTCTCTCAGCTCAATGCCACGAGCAGTATCTACGGCTCTACTCCTAACAGCACCTTACGCTCTGCCTTCGGAGGAACCTTGTGTCAGTCTCCGGTCCTCAGACTACCTATGTCTGCCAGCAAGGTTAGTCGTGCACTTTAGCATCTGTGTTCAAGCACAGAGAATTACAATAAAAAAATTTTTTTTTTAAAGTATGGCTTAAAATAACTATTTTCTAACACCACCCTCATAGCTTCCTCTGAGGACCCCGAGTCGTGTTGGAAGAACCCCCCGTACGGTGGAGAGGAACAAAGAGAACATCTCCCACCTGAACGGCATGGCTCTGAGCGGTGTGTTAAGAAACCCGGCCCAAAGCCCTGTCTCGCACCGTAACATCAGCATTAACTCTGTCGCCAGCACCTATTCTGAATTTTCGGTAATTTCCAACCCCATTTCCTAGGTTATCGCCTAGCCTACCAATCATCGGCCCCTGGCAACACACAATCCAATCAAAGATGAGTAGCGATGTCTTTCAGTGTGTGTCCAGTGAGAGAATAGCACCAGGTTTTCTATGCACCAGGTCTCACTCTGTAACAGAGTGGTAATGTGTTTAAGTGAAAGCTTAGCACGCTATCGTGGACACCTGGACTAGACTGTTTCTTTTCTCTGTGACCATTTTTTAATTTTTTTTATTTAACTGGGCATGTCCGTTAAGAACAAACTCTTATTTACAATGACGGCCTAACCCCGGATGACTCTGGGACTCCCAATCACGGCCGGTTGTGATACAGCCTGGAATCGAACCAGGGTCTGTAGTGACGCCTCTAGCACCGAGATGCGGCGCCTTAGACCGCTGTGGCACTCGGGAGACCCCCATCTAACTCTACATTCTATTTCAGAAGGATTTTGTCAACATCGAATCCACCTCCATTGCCGGTTCTGAATGAAGGAACGTTTTTATTTAAATGCCATAACAGTGAGGCTCAACATGCTAAATGGCTAACCAAGAGTGCAACAGAGGTCTGGTTCGGTTGGCCTAACCATCTTGTGATGAGCAATTTTTACATTTTATTGAAGATAAAACTAACACTTTGTTGAACTGGACTGTGTGTTGCTGGTGGTGGGGGGGGGGGGGGGGGGGCAGATTTAATATTACCTCACTTTTTATTTATTCAATTCCCCCCCCCCCACACCTCACCAAATGTTATTAGTTGATAGACCAATAAGAGTGTTTCAAACCTCAACCAATAACAGCTAGTTTTCAGTTTTCCCCTCCCCACTAGCAGCATTCTTGCTTGTGAAATTTGCTCTTTGCGAAGACTCTTTTGTTTTCTTTTTGACAATTTTTAATTTCAAAAATATATAATCCAGTAAGGGACTTAATTGTTAACTAGAAATAATTTGATATTGAGATAACCGGCTGCATTTAGATATTTTAAACCATTCCGTGTTTTTCAATCTCTTCAACATTAACCTGCTGGCTTTTGTTCTACACTCTTTATGGGAAGTTTCTTCTTTTCTTTTTTTTTTTATCACTTTGGTGCAATTTTCACAACTCAAAGCACATATTAAAACGGCTCATATTTAACTCTACGCACATTTTCAAACAATCGCCTTTGTTCACTGCACCAAATCACTTTCAGTTTGGATCCGTATTCAATCTTAAATATCTGCTTTTCAAAATGCAATATTCACTTTACATTTTGTTCTTTATTTTTGTCATAATCAAACTGCTCAACTGACTTATGAAGTGCCTATTATGAAGTGCCTATTTAAGTTAACATGTATAGTTTGATAACTGCTGAACACTAAAAGTCAATATTTTTATCCTAATGTATCAATTTGACAAATTTGTTGAAAGGTAAAATCATATATGGATGTGGCTGTAAATACGACATCCTCCTCAATCGGCCAGTGTGCTTCATTGGAACAAAGTGGACAGTCCCACTATGCTACCATTTCAGAATTAGTGTACACTGTACTGGGGGAAACACCTGGGCTGTACATAATACTGTAACGACCGCGCTTATAAACCCAGGGTCGTTACAATACATTCCACTCATCTGAATGTCACTGAAAACAGATGCATTTCAAGCAGCGGTTGTGTGACACTGTATCGGTGGACTAGTCACGTTGGAAAGGTGGTCTTGTACAGTGTTGCATGGGGTAGAAATGGCGTAACACCCGGCTGTTTTTTTTACAGTAGCAAACTGCTTTACAATATCCCTTTCTGATTTTAATTTATCCTACATCCAGTATGTACTATATAACGACAATGAAACTAAGACTGAAATATTCCTTTATTAACATGCTCACAACCTGCCATTGGATACAAATGTTTAAAAAAAAAAATGAGTGAAGTTCTAGTCATACTGTATGGGGGGGAAAAAGATACCATATATCCTTCAGCATGTCAAAATAACATTTTTGAAATGTGTATCTTGTATTTTTGTTTGCTATTGGATTAAATGGTAGTTAAAAATGACTAAAATGGTGAGCCTGTCATTATCTGATGTATTAGGGACTAAATGTTCTTGTGGTATTTCACAGAATTTTGATTTTTTTGTTGTTGCATGAATGACTCTGTGGTGAAAGATGAGTGAAATACAAATGATTGTGCAGAGGTTCTGAACCTAAGATGGAGGGTGTTATCAGTTTAGAATTTTTACATAAGAGTTTTGAAACTGTGCCAGTTGTATCTGAAAAATGTGGACAAACTAAAAGGGATCTTCCACTTAACAATTCTACATTATTTATTAATAAAATAATGCTAATAATCCCACTTACCTCTAAAACAGACTTGACTTTATTGAATAGTCGTATTTTGATCTTCTGTTGATCTTCGGTTTTGTTTTTAATCTCTCTATTCTCCTCCACAGCGATTTCTCTCAAAAGCTTCCAAATCTGTCAAGACAGGACATCTAAACTCTACTGTCACTAATCTGAGCTGAGGGATCAGACCGAACTTGTCCCTGATTCATCCGGCTGGGACACCGTTCTGGCTTGAGTTTCCCAGGTTCCTGTACATGTCTAGATGAAGGAAATGTATTAACACCTGAATATAATGCATTAGTATCAGAACAGAACCCAGCGTCTCTCAGTGTGTTCTGGCTCGTAAGGTTTCACAACTACTGCATCGATCCTTAATAACTCAGACCCGAGGTCTTTGTTTTGTTTCTGTTGTCTGTGTCTAGATGAAGTGTCAACACCTACAGAACTTTTAAATACTCTGTCAAATTTGTAATATTTTTGTTCAATTTTTTTAATTTTTTTATAAAGCTTTGATCTGAGATGAATGAAATGTCGGAAGGATTTGATAGGTTAAGTTTCATAAATTGTTTTACGTTCATAACACTCCAATGCTTGTATTTATATATTTATCATTCACGTTGTTGCTAGAGTAACTTGTTGTACTTCATATAATTATGATGACCATTCTGTCAAATAAACATTGGCTTTACACTACATTAAAATATGGATCTTCAGTCATTTTTATTCAGTCGTGTTCAAACTAGGGATTTCATGACTGAGGTAATTCTGCTCCTAGATTATGAGGGCCCTCTCCCTGTGGTGTGTCATGAGTTCCTCCAGGGCCCTGTGGCGTGGCATGAGTTCCTCCAGGGCCCTGTGGCGTGTCATGAGTTCCTCCAGGGCCCTGTGGCGTGTCATGAGTTCCTCCAGGGCCCTGTGGCGTGTCATGAGTTCCTCCAGGGCCCTGTGGCGTGTCATGAGTTCCTCCAGGGCCCTGTGGCGTGTCATGAGTTCCTCCAGGGCCCTGTGGCGTGTCATGAGTTCCTCCAGGGCCCTGTGGCGTGTCATGAGTTCCTCCAGGGCCCTGTGGTGTGTCATGAGTTCCTCCAGGGCCCTCTCCCTGTGGCGTGTCATGAGTTACTTCAGGGCCCTGTGGCGTGTCATGAGTTCCTCCAGGGCCTCTCCCTGTGGCGTGTCATGAGTTCCTACAGGGCCCTCTCCCTGTGGTGTGTCATGAGTTCCTCCAGGGCCCTGTGGCGTGGCATGAGTTCCTCCAGGGCCCTGTGGCGTGGCATGAGTTCCTCCAGGGCCCTGTGGCGTGGCATGAGTTCCTCCAGGGCCCTGTGGTGTGTCATGAGTTCCTCCAGGGCCCTGTGGCGTGTCATGAGTTCCTCCAGGGCCCTGTGGCGTGTCATGAGTTCCTCCAGGGCCCTGTGGCGTGTCATGAGTTCCTCCAGGGCCCTGTGGCGTGTCATGAGTTCCTCCAGGGCCCTGTGGCGTGTCATGAGTTCCTCCAGGGCCCTGTGGTGTGTCATGAGTTCCTCCAGGGCCCTCTCCCTGTGGCGTGTCATGAGTTACTTCAGGGCCCTGTGGCGTGTCATGAGTTACTTCAGGGCCCTGTGGCATGTCATGAGTTCCTCCAGGGCCTCTCCCTGTGGCGTGTCATGAGTTCCTCCAGGGCCTCTCCCTGTGGCGTGTCATGAGTTCCTACAGGGCCCTCTCCCTGTGGTGTGTCATGAGTTCCTCCAGGGCCCTGTGGCGTGGCATGAGTTCCTCCAGGGCCCTGTGGCGTGTCATGAGTTCCTCCAGGGCCCTGTGGCGTGTCATGAGTTCCTCCAGGGCCCTGTGGCGTGTCATGAGTTCCTCCAGGGCCCTGTGGCATGTCATGAGTTCCTCCAGGGCCCTGTGGTGTGTCATGAGTTCCTCCAGGGCCCTGTGGAGTGTCATGAGTTCCTCCAGGGCCCTGTGGCATGTCATGAGTTCCTCCAGGGCCTCTCCCTGTGGTGTGTCATGAGTTCATCCAGGGCCCTCTCCCTGTAGTTCTCGCGGACCTGTGTGTGTATATATATATAGACTCACTGACTTGAGGGACGGGACCAGGAAAGTCACACTACCTATATTATATTATTATATATTATTATATATTATTATAACTCTAGCAGCTAATACAGACACGTCTCAACATCAACTGTTCAGAGGAGACTGCGTGAATCAGGGCTTCATGGTCAAATTGCTGCAAAGAAACCACTACTAAAGGACGCCAATAAGAAGAGACTTGCTTGGGCCAAGAAACACGAGCAATGGACATTAGACTGGTGGAAATCTGTCCTTTAGTCTGATGAGTACAAATGTGAGATTTTTGGTTCCAACTGCCGTGTCTTTGTGAGACGCAGAGTAGGTGAACGGATGATCTCTGCATGTGTGGTTCCCACTGTGAAGCATGGAGGAGGTGCTGTGATGTGCTTTGTTGGTGACACTGTCTGTGATTTATTTAGAATTCAAGGCACACTTAACCAGCTTGGCTAACACAGCATTCTGCAGTGATACGCCATCCCATCTGGTTTGCGCTTAGTGGGACAATCATTTGTTTTTCAACAAGACAAGGACCCAAAACACACCTCCAGGCTGTGTAAGGGCTATTTGACCAAGAAGGAGAGTGATGGAGTGCTGCATCAGATGACCTGGCCTCCACAATCACCTGACCTCAACCCAATTGAGATGGTTTGGGATGAGTTGGACCACAGAGTGAAGGAAAAGCAGCCAACATGTGCTCAGCATATGTGGGAACTCCTTCACAACTGTTGGAAAAGCATTCCTCATGAAGCTGGTTGAGAGAATGCCAAAAGTGTGCAAAGCTGTCGTCAAGGCAAAGGGTGGCTACTTTGAAGAATCTCAAAAAAAATATATATTTTGATTTGTTTAACACTTTTCTGGTTACTACATGATTCCATATGTGTTATTTCATAGTGTTGATGTCTTCACTACTAACCTACAATGTAGAAAATAGCGCAAATAAAGAAAAAGCCTTGAATGAGTAGGTGTGTCCAAACTTTTGACTGGTAATATATATATATATATATATATATATATATATATATATATATATATATATATATATACAGTTGAAGTCAGAAGTTTTACATACACTTAGGTTGGAGTCAATAAAACTTGTTTTTCCAACCACTCCTCAAATTTCTTGTTAACAAACTATAGTTTTGGCAAGTCGGTTAGAACAACTACTTTGTGCTTGACGCAAGTCATTTTTCCAACAATTGTTTTCAGACAGATTTTTTCACTTATAATTCACTGTATCACAATTCTAGTAGGTCAGAAGTTTACATACACTAAGTTGACTATGCCTTTAAACAGCTTGGAAAATTCCAGAAAATGATGTCATGGCTTTAGAAGCTTCTGATAGGCTAATTGACATAATTTGAGTCAATTGGAGGCGTACCTGTGGATGCATTTCCAGGCCTACCTTCAAACTCAGTGCCTCTGCTTGACATCATGGGAAAATCAAAAGGCATCAGCCAAGACCTCCACAAGTCTGGTTCATCCTTGGGAGCAATTTCCAAATGCCTGGAGGTACCACGTTCATCTGTACAAACAATAGTACGCAAGTATAAACACCATGGGACCACGCAGCCGTCATACCGCTCAGGAAGGAGACACGTTCTGTGTCCTAGAGATGAACGTACTTTGGTGCGAAAAGTGCAAATCAATCCCAGAACAACAGCAAAGGATCTTGTAAAGATGCTGGAGGAAACAGGTACAAAAGTATCTATATCCACAGTACAACGAGTCCTATTTCGACATAACCTGAAAGGCCGCACAGCAAGGAAGAAGCCGCTGCTCCAAAACCGCCATAAAAAAGCCAGACTACGGTTTGCAACTGCACATGAGGACAAAGATCGTACTTTTTAGAGAAATGTCTCTGGTCTGATGAAACAAAAATATAACTGTTTGGCCATAATGACCATCGTTATGTTTGGAGGAAAAAGGGGGAGGCTTGCAAGCCGAAGAACACTATCCCAACCATGAAGCACGGGGGTGGCAGCATCATGTTGTGGGTGTGCTTTGCTGCAGGAGGGACTGGTGCACTTCTCAAAATAGAAGGCATCATGAGGCAGGAAAATTATGTGGATATATTGAAGCAACATCTCAAGACATCAGTCAGGAAGTTAAAGCTTGGTCGCAAATGGATCTTCCAAATGGACAATGACCTCAAGCATACTTCCAAAGTTGTGGCAAAATGGCTTAAGGACAACAAAGTCAAGGTATTGGAGTGACCGTCACAAAGCCCTGACCTCAATCCAATAGAAAATTTGTGGGCAGAATTGAAAAAGCGTATGCGAGCAAGAAGGCCTACAAACCTAACCCAGTTACACCAGCTGTCAGGAGGAATGGGCCAAAATTCACCCAACTTATTGTGGGAAGCTTGTGGAAGGCTACCCAAAACATTTGACCCAAGTTAAACAATTTAAAGGCAATGCTACCAAATACTAATTGAGTGTATGTGTAACGGATGTGAAATGGCTAGCTAGTTAGCGGGTATGCGCTAGTAGCATTTCAATCAGTTACGTCACTTGCTCTGAGACATTAAGTAGGGTTGCCCCTTGCTCTGCAAGGGCCGCGGCTTTCGTGGAGCGATGGGTAACGATGCTTCGTGGGTGTCAGTTGTTGTTGTGTGCAGAGGGTCCCTGGTTCGCGCCCGTGTCGGGGCGAGGTGACGTACTAAAGTTATACTGTTACATATGTAAACTTCTGACCCACTGGGAATGTGATAAAGGAAATAAAAGCTGAAATAAATCATTCTCTCTATTATTATTCTGACATTTCACATTCATAAAATAAAGTGGTGATCCTAACTGACCTAAGACAGGGAATTTTTTACTAGGATTAAATGTCAGGAATTGTGAAAAACTGATTTTAAATGTATTTGGCTAAGGTTCATGTAAACTTCATACACATGATCCAGTTATATATTAATGTGCTCCTTCTCCGGTTCAGGCTGTTGAAGAGCTCCAGACTGCTTTTCAGTCACTGCAGGCCTTCCTTTATGGTCTCAAACTGGTCTTGAATGTACAAAAAAACGAAATTCATGACCTTTAATAGCCGAGTTAGAACTCAGAGAACGTTAGCATTGTCACATCTGGTGGCTTATCCATTGAAAAAGTGTCATCCTACCAATACCTAGGTATTTGGTTGGATGACAAGTTGTCCTTTAAAGTTCATGTGGATAATCTTGTGACAAAGCTTAATTTGAAATTGGGTTTTTATTTTCGTAATAAGGCTTGTTTCCCGCTTATGGCTAGAAAGAAGCTAGTTCAGGCCTCTTTTCTCTCTGTAATTGATTTATGGTGACTTGTTGTATGTGCATGCAGCCTCCTCTGTCTTACAGAGACTGGACTATGTTTATCATGCAGCCTCCTCTGTCTTACAGAGACTGGACTATGTTTATCATGCAGCCTCCTCTGTCTTACAGAGACTGGACTATGTTTATCATGCAGCCTCCTCTGCCTTACAGAGACTGGACTATGTTTATCATGCAGCCTCCTCTGTCTTACAGAGACTGGACTATGTTTATCATGCAGCCTCCTCTGTCTTACAGAGACTGGACTATGTTTATCATGCAGCCTCCTCTGTCTTACAGAGACTGGACTATGTTTATCATGCAGCCTCCTCTGTCTTACAGAGACTGGACTATGTTTATCATGCAGCCTCCTCTGTCTTACAGAGACTGGACTATGTTTATCATGCAGCCTCCTCTGTCTTACAGAGACTGGACTATGTTTATCATGCAGCTTCCTCTGTCTTACAGAGACTGGACTATGTTTATCATGCAGCCTCCTCTGTCTTACAGAGACTGGACTCTGTTTATCATGCAGCTTCCTCTGTCTTACAGAGTCTGGACTCGGTTAATCATGCATCGTTGCGCATTATTACAAATGCCAAGTCACTCAGCCACCTTTGCACCTTGTACCAAATGGTGGGTTGGACCTCACTTTATATGAGCAGAAAGATACATTTGTATGTGTTCATCTACAAAGGCCTTTTGGGTAAACTCCCTCTTTACCTCTGTAGTCTGGTCTCCTTCACCACCAGCAGGTAAACTCCCTCTTTACCTCTGTAGTCTGGTCTCCTTCACCACCAGCAGGTAAACTCCCTCTTTACCTCTGTAGTCTGGTCTCCTTCACCACCAGCAGGTAAACTCCCTCTTTACCTCTGTAGTCTGGTCTCCTTCACCACCAGCAGGTAAACTCCCTCTTTACCTCTGTAGTCTGGTCTCCTTCACCACCAGCAGGTAAACTCCCTCTGTAGTCTGGTCTCCTTCACCACCAGCAGGTAAACTCCCTCTTTACCTCTGTAGTCTGGTCTCCTTCACCGCCAGCAGGTAAACTCCCTCTTTACCTCTGTAGTCTGGTCTCCTTCACCGCCAGCAGGTAAACTCCCTCTTTACCTCTGTAGTCTGGTCTCCTTCACCGCCAGCAGGTAAACTCCCTCTTTACCTCTGTAGTCTGGTCTCCTTCACCGCCAGCAGGTAAACTCCCTCTTTACCTCTGTAGTCTGGTCTCCTTCACCGCCAGCAGGTAAACTCCCTCTTTACCTCTGTAGTCTGGTCTCCTTCACCGCCAGCAGGTAAACTCCCTCTTTACCTCTGTAGTCTGGTCTCCTTCACCGCCAGCAGGTAAACTCTCTCTTTACCTCTGTAGTCTGGTCTCCTTCACCGCCAGCAGGTAAACTCCCTCTTTACCTCTGTAGTCTGGTCTCCTTCACCACCAGCAGGTAAACTCCCTCTTTACCTCTGTAGTCTGGTCTCCTTCACCACCAGCAGGTAAACTCCCTCTTTACCTCTGTAGTCTGGTCTCCTTCACCGCCAGCAGGTAAACTCCCTCTTTACCTCTGTAATCTGGTCTCCTTCACCGCCAGCAGGTAAACTCTCTCTTTACCTCTGTAGTCTGGTCTCCTTCACCGCCAGCAGGTAAACTCCCTCTGTAGTCTGGTCTCCTTCACCGCCAGCAGGTAAACTCCCTCTTTACCTCTGTAGTCTGGTCTCCTTCACCACCAGCAGGTAAACTCCCTCTTTACCTCTGTAGTCTGGTCTCCTTCACCACCAGCAGGTAAACTCCCTATTTACCTCTGTAATCTGGTCTCCTTCACCGCCAGCAGGTAAACTCCCTCTTTACCTCTGTAGTCTGGTCTCCTTCACCGCCAGCAGGTAAACTCCCTCTGTAGTCTGGTCTCCTTCACCGCCAGCAGGTAAACTCCCTCTTTACCTCTGTAGTCTGGTCTTCTTCACCACCAGCAGGTAAACTCCCTCTTTACCTCTGTAGTCTGGTCTCCTTCACCACCAGCAGGTAAACTCCCTCTGTAGTCTGGTCTCCTTCACCGCCAGCAGGTAAACTCCCTCTGTAGTCTGGTCTCCTTCACCACCAGCAGGTAAACTCCCTCTTTACCTCTGTAGTCTGGTCTCCTTCACCACCAGCAGGTAAACTCCCTATTTACCTCTGTAATCTGGTCTCCTTCACCGCCAGCAGGTAAACTCCCTCTTTACCTCTGTAGTCTGGTCTCCTTCACCGCCAGCAGGTAAACTCCCTCTTTACCTCTGTAGTCTGGTCTCCTTCACCGCCAGCAGGTAAACTCCCTCTGTAGTCTGGTCTCCTTCACCGCCAGCAGGTAAACTCCCTCTTTACCTCTGTAGTCTGGTCTCCTTCACCACCAGCAGGTAAACTCCCTCTTTACCTCTGTAGTCTGGTCTCCTTCACCACCAGCAGGTAAACTCCCTCTTTACCTCTGTAGTCTGGTCTCCTTCACTACCAGCAGGTAAACTCCCTCTGTAGTCTGGTCTCCTTCACCGCCAGCAGGTAAACTCCCTCTGTAGTCTGGTCTCCTTCACCACCAGCAGGTAAACTCCCTCTTTAGTCTGGTCTCCTTCACCACCAGCAGGTAAACTCCCTCTTTACCTCTGTAGTCTGGTCTCCTTCACCACCAGCAGGTAAACTCCCTATTTACCTCTGTAATCTGGTCTCCTTCACCGCCAGCAGGTAAACTCCCTCTTTACCTCTGTAATCTGGTCTCCTTCACCGCCAGCAGGTAAACTCCCTCTTTACCTCTGTAGTCTGGTCTCCTTCACCACCAGCAGGTAAACTCCCTCTTTACCTCTGTAGTCTGGTCTCCTTCACCGCCAGCAGGTAAACTCTCTCTTTACCTCTGTAGTCTGGTCTCCTTCACCGCCAGCAGGTAAACTCTCTCTTTACCTCTGTAGTCTGGTCTCCTTCACCGCCAGCAGGTAAACTCCCTCTGTAGTCTGGTCTCCTTCACCGCCAGCAGGTAAACTCTCTCTTTACCTCTGTAGTCTGGTCTCCTTCACCGCCAGCAGGTAAACTCCCTCTTTACCTCTGTAGTCTGGTCTCCTTCACCGCCAGCAGGTAAACTCTCTCTTTACCTCTGTAGTCTGGTCTCCTTCACCACCAGCAGGTAAACTCCCTCTTTACCTCTGTAGTCTGGTCTCCTTCACCACCAGCAGGTAAACTCCCTCTTTACCTCTGTAGTCTGGTCTCCTTCACCATCAGCAGTTACCATACCCGGTCTGCTAGGAGGTTGCTATGTTACCATACCCGGTCTGCTAGGTGGTTGCTATGTTACCATACCCGGTCTGCTAGGAGGTTGCTATGTTACCATACCCGGTCTGCTAGGAGGTTGCTATGTTACCATACCCGGTCTGCTAGGTGGTTGCTATGTTACCATACCCGGTCTGCTAGGAGGTTGCTATGTTACCATACCCGGTCTGCTAGGTGGTTGCTATGTTACCATACCCGGGCTGCTAGGTGGTTGCTATGTTACCATACCCGGGCTGCTAGGTGGTTGCTACTTAAAGTCCCCAGGACATTCACAGTATTAGGCAAGACTGCCTTCTCTTCTTGTGCACCAGAGGCATTGAATAATCTACAAACCATGCTTCATCTAGATATGTTAGTGCCACTAAATGAATTTTAAATATTGATGGGAGACTCTGTTAAAGAGGACTGTAAATGCTTTTTTTTTAGGCTGGATCGTGTTGTTTTATGTTTTAATTCTGTAAAGTATTGATTGTTGCTGCCTTCTTGGACAGGTCTCCATTGAAAAAGAGACTCTGGGTGTCAATGGGCTTTTCCTGGTTAAATAAAAATGGTTGTCATTGAGCTGCATGGCCAGTTCTGCTCCAAGACGTGGAGGTACCATGGTAGTCATGGCGCCCCTCAGTGGTGTCACATGGCATGGTAGTCATGGCGCCCCTCAGTGGTGTCACATGGCATGGTAGTCATGGCGCCCCTCAGTGGTGTCACATGGCATGGTAGTCATGGCGCCCCTCAGTGGTGTCACATGGCATGGTAGTCATGGCGCCCCTCTGTGGTGTCACATGGCATGGTAGTCATGGCGCCCCTCAGTGGTGTCACATGGCATGGTAGTCATGGCGCCCCTCAGTGGTGTCACATGACATGGTAGTCATGGCGCCCCTCAGTGGTGTCACATGGCATGGTAGTCATGGCGCCCCTCAGTGGTCACATGGCATGGTAGTCATGGCGCCCCTCAGTGGTGTCACATGACATTGCAAGTGGAGTTTGAACAAAATAGCAGAAGAACTTTTAAACAATCTACATTGACAGTAAGAGAGACATACATTTTATTTATGATATTTAAAACAATCACAACTGGGGTGTTTTAAATGTTATCATTTAGCTTTGAGAAGAGCATTGACTGGGGGGGGGGGGGGACTGAAAGCAAACACAAACAAGGTAGAAACCTGATGAATGTTAATCTAATGTCATTACTATTAGTGCACATACAGCACTACGAGGATGTTGAACAGCATTGCTCAGTGTGAACAGAAGTAGTAAAGACTTCATTGTTTTTAGTAACGTGACATACTGAAGCATAACTACAAAGGTGAGGTGGGGGGTGGGGTTTGTAAAGCCCGACCCAGAGCAAAGGAAAAACCATATTCAGAGAACTTTGCCCGTGTTCACAAGTCTCAGAGAAAGACGGCTGATCTAGGATCAGTGTAGCCTTTTAGATCGTATTGAATTCTATTATATGGACAAGTGGGACCTGGATCAACAGCACAAACCCATTTGTTTTGAATTCCGGCCCTTTTGCCTTACTTGAAATTGATCCAACGGTAATCCTGTGAGGTTAGAGAGAGTAGACATGCAAAATAACCATTCTTGACTGTTTTTTTTTAATGTCACTACTAGCATCAAACATTCAGCATCTGAAATGGCACCCTATTCTCTATATAGTGTACTACTTTAGACCAGGGCTCAATAGAACCCTATTCCCTATATAGTGCACTACTTTTGACCAGACGCCCTATAGAACCATATTCCCTATATAGTGCACTTTTTTTGACCATTGGCCCTAGAAGAATAGGGTACCATTTTGGACCGTAACAGCCCGTACTGTTCAGTGTGCCGGTGTAGCGGGTAGTACACTGATATGTGTTTTCCTAATCACTTTACAGGCGTGTTCCTGTCATACAAGGTCATGAACATTAACTAAGCAGCCCTGATGTTTAATGTTTAAACATCGACAGCACAGTTGTGTTCATTATGAACACACCCGTTAGTACCATGGTGGATACGAGGAGATATGGAGTTAAATTAGTGCCAGAATGTTTTTTTGTTTGTTGTTGCAGTAATTTAAACGCCATAGAAAAACAATCATGATGTGCTCATCATGGAATATTGTGCTCCGGTGACCAGACATGGGTTCAAAAACTACCGGACTAGATTAAGCTTTCCTGACACAATGTAATCAATAACATAAGTTCAACAATGTGAGCCCCCCCCCCCCCATGAATGGCTGATCCCATTCATGTTATGTTTCCCTGGCTGATCCCATTCATGTTGTGTTTCCCTGGCTGATCCCATTCACGTTATATGTGTTTCCCTGGCTGATCCCATTCACGTTATATGTGTTTCCCTGGCTGATCCCATTCACGTTATATGTGTTTCCCTGGCTGATCCCATTCACGTTATATGTGTTTCCCTGGCTGATCCCATTCACGTTATATTTCCCTGGCTGATCCCATTCATGTTATGTTTCCCTGGCTGATCCCATTCATGTTATGTTTCCCTGGCTGATCCCATTCACGTTATGTTTCCCTGGCTGATCCCATTCATATTATATTTGTTTCCCTGACTGATCCCATTCACGTTATATTTGTTTCCCTGGCTGATCCCATTCGTGTTATATGTGTTTCCTTTGCCACTTCAACCTGCCATCATCCCAACACAACAGGAAAGAACACAAACACCTACTTAAAATCATTTAGAATAGAAATTGCATTATCTTAAGATAGATAAAGGGCAATCCCCAAAGATGGAAAATATATATACACTATAAAAGAAAAAGTCCACGTTGTTAGTGACCCTTCAATTCATAACTAAACAAGTACCACTTGATTCACAGGACCAACAGGTATTTACAGATCTCACATCCTAGTTGTTCCTTATGAAAACACTTTGAGAGAGAAAGGTCAAGAAACGGTTTCACCGTGTTGTAGTAGTGGACCACAGGGTCTTAGAACTCGAGGAACCCACAACTGGCTTCCAAAAAAGGTTCTAGAAGGTGTTCTAATGATTCTAGATTACACTGTGTGTAAATTCTGTAGCAGTTCTTGAAAATGAGTTTCAGATCATAAGGTGAATGCACCAATTTGTAAGTCGCTCTGGATAAGAGCGTCTGCTAAATGACTTAAGTGTAATGTAAATGTATAAAAGGTCAAGGTGGATCAGATCAGTTAGCTGCTGCTGCGTCCACCTGTCTGGGCCAGTTCTCCTCTTCAATACCAGAGTCATAGTCCTCCTCTGCTGCCTCTTTCACTGGAGCCCTGGTAATATAAAAGTTACATTTTAAGCATTTAGCAAACACTCTTTGGGTTAGGTATGCGCACACAGACAGAGACAGAGTATTAGTGGTTGTGGAGCCATGGTACGGTCTGTGGAGATGTTGGGAACATGACTGAAACCTGACCCTGAAGTTCCCATGTACTCAGTGTTCTGTTCTTAACATACAGTACCAGTCAAAAGTTGACACACCTACTCATTCAAGGGTTTTTCTGAATTTTTAAAACTATTTTCTACATTGTCGAATAATAGTGAAGAAATAGCAAAACTATTAAATAACATATGGAATCACGTAGTAACCCAAAAAAGTGTTGTAAAATCTATTTTGATTTGTTGTTTGTTTGATTTGAGATTCTGCAAAGTAAGCACCCTTTCCATTGATGACACCTTTGCACACTCCTGGCATTCTCTTAACCAGCTTCATGAGGTAGTCACCTGGAATGCATGTCAATTAACAGGTGTGCCTTTTTAAAAGTACATTTTGTGGAATTTCTTTCCTTCTTAATGCATTTAAGCCAATCAGTTGTGTTGTGACAAGGTAGGGGTGGTATACAGAAGATAGCCCTATTTGGTAAAAGACCAAGTCCATATTATGGCAAGAACTGCTAAAATACGCAAAGAGAAACGACAGTCCATCATTACTTTAAGACATGAAGGTCAATTCGGAAAATGTCAATAACTTTTGAACGTTTCTTCAAGTGCAGTCACAAAAAACATGAAGTGCTATGATGAAACTGGCTCTCATGAGGACCGCCACAGGGAAAGAAGACCCAGAGTTACCTCAGCTGCAGAGGATAAGTTCATTAGAGTTACCAGCCTCAGCAATTGCAGCCTAAATAAACGCTTCACAGAGTTCAAGTAACAGACACATCACAACATCAACTGTAAAGAGGAGACTGAGTGAATCAGGCCTTCATGGTCAAATTACTATTAAGAATCCACTACTAAAGGACACCAATAATAAGAAGAGACTTGCTTGGGCCAAGAAACACAAGCAATGGACATTAAACCGGTGGAAATGTGTCCTTTGGTCTTATGAGTCCAAATTTGAGATTTTTGGTTCCAACTGCAGTGTCTCTGTGAGAAGCAGAATGTGGTTCCCACTATGAAGCATGGAGGAAGTGCTGTGATGATGTGCTTTGCTGGCGACACTGTCAGTGATTTATTTAGAATTCAAGGCACACTTAACTCAGCATGGCTAACACAGCATTCTGCAGCGATACACCATCCCATCTGGTTTGTGCTTAGTGGGACTATCATTTGTTTTTTCAACAGGACAATGACCCAAAACACACCTCCAGGCTGTGTAAGGGCTATTTGACCAAGAAGGAGAGTGATGGAGTGCTGCATCAGATGACCTGGTCTCCAAAATGTCACACTTTTTTGGTTACAACATGATTCCATATGTGTTATTTCATAGTTTTGACGTCTTCACTATTATTCTACAATGTAGAAAATAGTAAAAAAAATAAATAAAGAAAAAAAAAAAAACCTTAAATGAGGTGGATTCATCTTCAAATAATATTTTTGCAGGAATCTCCTTGCGAATGATTTTGCCGAAGATTGTATCATCGGATCAACATCGGATCAAGATCGGATCAACATCGGACGAGCTTCTCCTTCACGTCTCTATGGATTAAAAGGACCCTTTTTCAAATGTGTCCACACATTTGACTTGTACTGTACCTCTGGCACGATGAAACCAACACACTGCTATGGTTGTTATTGTTACTCAACTAGGAAAGTCATTTAATCCTGGCCTGGCGAGAGATAAATACAGCAATAAACAAAAAGACACTACGAAGCCAATAAAGTGACAATAAGAACCAAACAGGTGCTGACTAACCTGACGTATTGTGGTTCTGATTTGCCCTGGACGACGTCCTTGGTTAACTCCACAGACATAATGTCTGAACAGGGCACCTCGAACATTGGCTCCAGAAGAAGCTTCTCCTGTATTCAAAAAAAAGAAGAAGAAAAAAAAGACATTTCACACAGTAGTGTCAGAAAACTGAAACAAGACATGGTATAGGAATTAATTCATTTCCCCTTCCTTACACTGTCACAGAAGTCATTAGAAATATCACTTAGATTTACCATCAGCAACTGAATCCATTGTTTTGTATATTGTTACTGCTGATAAAGACTCAAATACCCAACTTCTAGGAACTGAGCACATTGTATTGACTGACCATGATGGACCTCAGGCCTCGGGCTCCTGTCTTCCTGTCCAGAGCCAGCTTGGCGATGGCCCTCAGAGCATCCGGGGTTACATTCAGTTCACACTGGAACAAATCAGAGAGAGAGAGAGGAACACAGGAAGTTACAACAGGAACCGAGAGGCAGAGGCAGAGTGATATGTGATATGCACATCCAAAGACGTGGGCTAAACATGACAAACACATCCTTGATAATGACAATATTATGTCTAGTTTGTGTCTGCTAAGTAGCCAGCAGTCCTGTGAGCAGCTGAGAGAGAAGAGAGAAAAAAGAGAGAGAGAAAGAAAAGAGAGAAAAGAGAGTGAAAAAGAGCGAGAGAGAGAGAATTCTACTCCATTAAAAAGCAAATTCAAATTGAAATACCTATTAAAATTTGGCTAAAACTAATTGAATATGTCATTTAACCAATTGCACTTTATGGCAGCGAGGTGTGGGGTCCACTTGCAAAACAAGATTTTATCAAATGGGACAAACACCCAATTGAAACCCTGCATGCAGAGTTCTGTACGATTCTCCTACATGTCCAGAGGAAAACTACAAACAATGCATTCTGCCTTGCATTAGGCCAATATCCACTAATAATAAAAACTAAAAGAAGAGCAATTAAGTTTGGGAAAACACCTAAAATACAGTTACCCCTTCTCATATCATCACCAAGCCCTGCAATGCCAAGAGCTGAAAAAATAAGAGAGTCCCCTCATCCAGCTGGTCCTGAGTTCACAAACCTGTTCTACTAACACACTGAAGCCTCAGGACCAGAACATCCAATCAATCAGAATAAACCAAATTACAACACAGTCAAAACAAAACTACATTGCTTATTTGGAAACACAAGCACAAACACAAAGCAAAATGCAGTGCTATCTGGCCCTAAATCGACAGTGGTTAAATATTTGACCATGGTTACTGATCAAAACCTTAGAAAAACCTTGACAAAGTACAGGCTCAGTGAGCACAGCCTTGCCATTGAGAAGGGTAGAAACCCTTATTCAACCCTTATTCAAGGTTTGAAAGACCTCTCTGATGAGAGTAGGCTACCCGTCCTGTTGGGGGAGGACGCAGAGAGCTGTGGGTTGGCAGCGCACTACATTGCTGCCTGCCATAAGTTGAGGGACAGTGTCTGACAGACCAATCAACATGCACATATCCTCTACTGTATGTTTATTGTTAAATGTATGGTTATTTTGACACTTAGTTATTGTTGTTATATATATTGTAAATATCCCAAATAAGCTTTGGCAATATGTACATTGTTACATCATGCCAATAAAGCAAATTGAATTGAGAAAAAGAGACAGAGAGACAGAGAGAGAGAGAGAGCTTGTAGATTCTCAGCAGTATAAATGTTCTTCCAGTCCTGAGAAAGGACTTTCCTTCCTCACCTTGTCCATGCTGAACAGAGCCTGGTACTGGGGTATGACAGCATTGCGTGGTTCTGTCAGGATACGGACCAGAGTTTTTTCATCCAGACTGTGCAGAGGCACCACCACAGGCAGACGCCCCACAAACTCCGGAATCATCCCAAACTCAATGAGGTCCCGGGCCTCCACGAGCTTCAGCAGCCGGTCCTTCTCCTCCATCTCTGCCACCATGTCCGTCTGTTCACTGCTGTTAGCTTGGTCGGCTGCCGCCGCCGCACGGCGACCCTTACCCATGTTGGATGGTGTGCCAAAGCCTAGGTACTAGAAGAAAAACATAGAGCGAGGTAACAACAGGTACTACAACAGGTACGACCAGGGAGGAGAGGGTTAAGGAAAACGCAAGTGGTCTAAAGCACAGAAGAAATGAGACGTCATCTGTAGAGGCCTAGACATTCATGTTCCATTGATGAAAATACTACATTAAAGCGGAAGTTGAAACAATAACATATATTTGTTTACATCCCTGTTAGTGAGCATTTCTCCTTTGCCACGATAATCCATCCACCTGACGGGTTTGGCATATCAACAAGTTGATTAAACAGCAATGATCATTACACAGGTGCACCTTGTGCTGGGGACAATAAAAGGCCACTAAAATGTACAGTTTTGTCACAACACAATGCCACAGATGTCTCAAATTGAGGGAGCATGCAACTGGCATGCTGACTGCAGGAATGTCCACTAGAGCTGTTGCTAGAGAATTTTATGTTAATTTATCTACCATAAGCCACCTCCATCATC
The DNA here is from genome assembly GCF_029448725.1 of Salvelinus fontinalis. Taxonomy (NCBI): domain Eukaryota; kingdom Metazoa; phylum Chordata; class Actinopteri; order Salmoniformes; family Salmonidae; genus Salvelinus; species Salvelinus fontinalis. Next base: position 5,488,770 of record NC_074673.1, read on the forward strand.
ATTTTATAGAATTTGTCAGTACGTCCAATCGGCCTCACAACTGCAGACCACGTGTAACAATGCCAACCCAGGACCGCCACATCCGGCTTCTTCACCTGCAGGATCGTCTGAGACCAGTCAGGTCAAGACCCTGGTGAGGACGACGAGCATGCAGATGAGCTTCCCTGAGACGGTTTCTGAAAGTTAGTGCAGAAATTCTTTGATTGTGCAAACCCACAGCTTCATCAGCTGTCTGGGTGGCTGGTAAAACGTTGAAATTGTTGCATGGTGGGTTTATATTTTTTGTTCAGAGTAGGTTCTGACGGGATACGACTGTTGAACTCATGAGGTATTTATTTAGTTATATTTTTCAAGAATCAATGGGTACATATTATTAAAATGGATGTAGGACTCCCGGGTGGAGGGTTTGGCCGGCAGGGATATCCTTGTCCCATCGCGCTCTAGCGACTCCTGTGACGTACCGGGCGCAGTGTACGCTGACCAGGTGGCCAGGTGTACGGTGTTTCCTCTGACACATTGGTGCGGCCGGGTTGGATGCGCGCTGTGTTAAGAAGCAGTGCGGCTTGGTTGGGTTGTGTTTTGGAGGACGCATGGCTCTCGACCGTCGTCTCTCCCGAGTCCATACGGGAGTTGTAGCGATGAAACAAGACAGTAACGAAAAAAATGTTTGACGTAGGAACTGCATTTAAAATTGACAAATGAGTAAACTAAGATTGCTCAGACTAGAGATACTCAACTGACCGAGTCTCTTTATAAAACCAGTGAACAGAATAAATAGTCAAAGAACTGCAGCCGTTTTTACAGTTGTGGGTCGATACAAAAAGGGGGGAAATTATATATTTTTCTTGCTAACCTTTTCATTCTTTCGTCTGCTGACGATTCTGTCGAGTCCGTTGAAGGCTCCTGACGCTACGAACAGGATGTTAGTGGTGTCCACCTGCACCGTCTCTCCTCTCAACTTCCTGGAGTTCTTCTCTGGAACGCTCACGATCGTGCCCTCCAGGAGTTTCAGCAGACCCTACATTCAAAAAACACACGACGTCAATCACTAATACATCCCATACCATTTAGGTAAACGCTCTCCAATAGGGTTGCCCAACTGGCCCCCAAAGTTCACAGAGAAAAAATATATATATATATATTTAATGGTACAAATTTCATTGTTGGATATAAAAGACTGTAAAAACCCAGGAAATTAGCTACAAGTGTCATCTGTTCAAGCATTTCCACACGTAATAGAAAAACATGATTGTTTACAAAATGTAATCAAGGTAATCAAAATGATTATGTTTTAGTCAAAAATGGGCTACTGGGCTGTAGCCGTGATCCCCACAAGGGCGACGGGCTACTGGAGCCGTGATCCCCACAAGGGCGACGGGCTACTGTAGCCGTGATCCCCACAAGGGCGGTGGGCTACTGTAGCCGTGACCCCCACAAGGGCGGTGGGCTACTGTAGCCGTGATCCCCACAAGGGCGGTGGGCTACTGTAGCCGTGATCCCCACAAGGGCGGTGGGCTACTGTAGCCTTGATCCCCACAAGGGCGGTGGGCTACTGTAGCCGTGATCCCCACAAGGGCGGTGGGCTACTGTAGCCTTGATCCCCACAAGGGCGGTGGGCTACTGTAGCCTTGATCCCCACAAGGGCGGTGGGCTACTGTAGCCATGATCCTCACAAGGGTGGTGGGCCTAAGTAAGTCAGGTATGTAATGTTTGCGATGTGCTGTACATCAGATATGTGAATAGCCATCCGTATACTGGCATGCTGCATGACACAAAGACTTTTCTAATGGATACAAATGAAGTCATCATTAGAGGCATCTAGGTGGACAGGCGCACAACTGTCGCTGTAGAATAAGTTTACCAAACATTAGGAACACCTTCCTAATATTTTGTTGCACCCCCTTTTGCTCTCAGAACAGCCTTAATTCGTCAGGGCATGGACTCCACAAGGTGTTGAAAGTGTTCCACAGGGATGCTGGCCCATTTTGACTACAATGCTTCCCACAGTTGTGTCAAGTTGGCTGGTGGACCAGTCTTGATACACACGGGAAGCGTGAAAAACCCGTCAGCATTGCAGTTCTTGACACAACCCCGTTCAAAGGAACTTAAATCTTTTATCTTGCCCATTCACCCTCTGAATTGCACACACACACACACAATCCACGGGGGCGGCAGGTAGCCTTGTGGTTAGAGCGTTGGGCCAGTAACCGAAAGGTTGCGAAATCGAATCCCCGAGCTGACAAGGTAAAAATCTGTCGCTCTGCCCCTGAACAAGGCAGTTAACATACTGTTCCTAGGTCGTCATTGTAAATAAGAATTTGTTCTTAACTGACTTGCCTAGTTAAAATAAAAGGTTAAATAAAACAATTGTCTCAAAACTTTAAAAGTATTTAACCTGTCTCCTCCCCTTCATCTACACTGATTGAAGTGGATTTAACAAGTGACATCAATAAGGAATCATAGGTTTCACCTGGATTCACCTGGTCAGTCTGTCATGGAAAGAGCAGGTGTTCTTAATGTTTTGTGTATGTCTGGACACTACTGTAAAATTGACCAAATGACTTTCCTAAGCTTGGGATAATAAAGTAGAGTGTTGTGTTGAGTACTGGCCTGCTGTACACCTTCTCCTCCTACGTCTCTGAGCTGGTGGATTCCAGGAACGCTGCCGATCTTATCCACCTCATCCAGAAACACAATGCCTGGACAGGGAGACATATTTACATTCAACTAAGGTAGGTCAATTTACTTTCAGTGCCTTCAGAAAGTATTCATACCCCTTGACCTTATTCAACATTTTGTTGTTACAGCCTGAATTCAAAATGGTTTAAATAAATGTTTTTCTTCTCACTGATCTACCCCATAATGACAAAGTGAAAAAATGTTTTTAGAAATCTTTGAATATATATTGAAAATAAAATACAGAAATATCTAATTTTACATAAGTATTCACACCCCTGATTCAATACATGTTAGAATCACATTTGGCAGTGATGACAGCTGTGAGGCTTTCTGGGTAAATCTCTAAGAGCTTTCCACACATGGATTGTACGATATTTACACATTATTCTTTAAACTCTGTGAAGCTGGTTGTTTATCATTGATAGACAGCGCTGTTCAAGTCTTGTCATATATTTTAAAACTGATTTAAGTCAAAACTAACTAAGCCATTCAATGTCATCTTGGGAAGCAACTCCACTGTCGATGTATTTTAAATTACCTTCCTGCTGAAAGGTGAACGTGTCTTCCAGTGTCTGTTGGAAAGCAGACTGAACCAGGTTTTCCTCAAGGATTTTGCCTGTGCTTAGCTCTATTCCATTTCTTTTAATCCTAAAAAATAAAAAATCCCTCGTCCTTGCCAATGACACCCTCAGTTTTCTATCACAGCCATTGAACTCTGTAACTGTTAAAAAAATTCACCATTGGTATCATGATTAAATCCCTGAGCGGTTTCCTTCCTCTCCGACAACTGAGTTAGGAAGGACACCTGTATCTTTGTAGTGACTGGGTGTATTGATACACCATCCAAAGTGTAATTAATAACTTCACCATGTTCAAAGGGATATTTAATGTTTACTTAAACGTTTTACCCATCTACCAATAGGTGCCCTTCTTTGCGAGGCATTTGAAAACCTCCCTGGTCTTTGTGGTTGAATCTGTGTTTGAAATTCACTGCTCGATTGCGGGACGTCAAAGATCACCTCAAAGTATGTGTGGGGTACAAAGACGAGGTAGTCCACTTTGACATTACGGGGCATTGTGGGTAGGCCAGTGACACAAAATCTAAATGTAATCCATTTTAAATTCAGGCTGTAACACAACAAAAAAGTCAAGGAGTGTGAATATCCTTCTTGAAGGCTCTTTAAATATCCCAGAAACACAATGTCTGTACACGGAAACCACCTCTTTAGTGACATAGATGGTCATTATATTGAACAGATTTACATTTTGTACAAATGTGATTAAGATCAATTTGCATAATAAGATTGCTTTGTTTATTTGAACCACAAGAGAATAGTGAATTCTCATCCGCAAAAAATTAATAAAAAAAAAAAACGAATATATTCCCTGCATCAGACTACTCACAATTTACAAAGTACTGTACATGAAAAGCATTACAGAACTAGATGCAGAAAACAGTGTTTGTGAGCCACCCACCTTGCTGTGCTTTATCCACAGAGTAGTTGGCATCCTGCAGCAGCTTGGCGATAACAGACTCAATGTCCTCCCCCACATAGCCAGCCTGGGTCAGGGTGGTACAATCACAGATGGCAAAAGGTACATCTAGACACTTGGCCAGGGTCTGAGCCAACAATGTCTTGCCTGGGAAATATAGTCAGGAATATTTTTTTGAATGGACATGAGACAAGGATATATTTCACATCATCAGTAAGTTGTTTTTGGACAACAACAAAAAATAGTTGACTAACCTGATCCGGTTGGGCCTAACAGTACGATGTTGCTCTTCTCCAGTTTGATGTCAGTGTGAGTAGAGTCTAACACGTCCCCGCCCCTCTTCTCCTGAGGAGCCTGCCGAGTGGCTTGCTGCTGCATGGAGGCTCCCAGAGCGTTGCCATGGGGACTGATCCCTGCTATCTGAAGGAGTTCTACAATGACAAATGTAAACAAAAACAGTCCTATTGTATATTTGGGTTCGGATTTGGCAGCAGGACAGTGGTGAATTCTAGCCTGGTGCCAGATCTGTTTGTGCTCTTGCTAAATATCAACTCCATTGTGGTGCTTGTCAAGCTCGTTTGGCATGACTGATTCCATAAGGAGTTGGCGAGAGGGCAGAAACACATTTGCCCCCAGGCTAGGGAAAACACATTTTTGGGATTTCCCCATCTCTCATGGCAATGTCCAGGCACAAAAACATCACTTTTCCAAACAGGATATGCAATGTTGGTCTACTGTGAGTCGTACTACACATCTCTACTGTATTACATTGTGTTATAATGTACGCTCAGTGTACAAAACATTAAGAACACCTGCTTTTTCCATAACAGACTGACCAGGTGAATCCAGGTGAAAGCTATGATCCCTTATAAACGTCACTTGTTAAATCCACTTAAAAATCCGTGTAGATGAAGGGGAGGAGACGGGTTAAAGAAGGATTTTTAAGCCTTGAGACCTGGATTGTGTATGTGTGCCATTCAGAGGGTGAATGGGCCAAGACAAATGATTGGCAGTGTATGGTAGTAGGTGCCAGGCACACCGGTTTGGGTCAAGAACTGCAACGCTGCTGGATTTTCCCACGCTCAACAGTTTCCCGTGTGTATCAAGAATGGTCCACCACCCAAAAGACAGCCAGCCAACTTGACAACTGTGGGAAGCATTGAAGTCAACATGGGCCAGCATCCCTGTGGAACGCTTTAGACACCTTGTAGAGTCCCATGCCCTGACGAATTGAGGCTGTTCTGAGGGCAAAAGAGGGGGTGGCAACTCAATATTAGGAAGGTGTTGTGAGGGAAAGTGTTATGTTTGTGAATCAAATCAACGCTACTTTTCTAATAACCAATTAGATGGGTTCATGCAGGTGACTGACTCATCATGTATGGAGGAATCCTCACTTGGCAGTACGCCCAGAATATTGCAATGGGAACAACCAAGGTATGTCAGTTTCAAGGTCTCAACTTGGGAGAGAGAGAGAGAGAGAGCCTCGTGAGGTATTGGTCAGTCACATGTGCGAGCCACCGGTAATGAATTAATTATGCTAAATCATGCAAATATAAACTCGTCTGTGTATAGCTGTATATAAGGCAACTTGTTGGGACTGCCCCAGCAGAGCTTCTGATTGCACACTGTACAGTGTGCAGAGTTTGTTGAAACCTTTCTATTTTAACTAGGCAAGTCAGTTAAGAACAAAATTCTTATTTACAATGACGGCCTACCGGGGAACAGTGGGTTAACTGCCTTGTTCAGAGGGCAGAACGACAGATTTTTTTTTTTACCTTGTCAGGTTCGGGGATTTGATCGGTTACTGGCCCAACGCTCTATCCACTAGGCTACCTGCCGCCCAGCTTGCTGATAACAAAGAGTGATTCATTTAAGATTGACGTCAGAGGTCCCCGGTGTTGAATTCCCACCGCAGTGTTCTTATTGTGTTGTACACGCCGTGTACAACACGTTTGTGTCTCGCGTTTTATCAGTTCGCCAGGCATGATATTACATCATCTAGGCTCTCTAGTTATAAATGTGAAGTATCAGTATCTGTGGTGCTGCATCACTGCAATAGGTCAAAGTTCAAATCTAAAAATACATGTGCTCTGCTCTACTGGGAGCCAGTGTGTATTCAACATCCTTTCAAATACTTAATATGGGCTTCCTGTTTGGCTCAGTTGGTTGAGCATGGGGGCCGCCCCCACAGACGTGTCACATTTCTGTTTTAACCCGAAACTGCCACAACGGATTAAATTAGTCAAAGGATTAGTGATGATTAGTTGACTAATTGAAATCAGGTGTGAAAGTTTAGGATAAACTTTATTTTAAATTTAAACACACCCTAAAAACAATACGTCATTAACAACAAGAGAAGTTAAATCTGTAAACTTCAGTATTTGTGTAATTCTTGAAAAAAATAAAATAAAAATTATATACAAAACAGAATGCTCCAATCAAAAACGTGACATGTTTAAAAACCGCCAATGATAATCCAGCTATGGTAACAGAGGACCAATCAAATCACTTACTGGTGAATCTGTACTCATCCTCCCGCCTTCTCATCTCTAGCTCTACAGAGGATGACAAAGTACTCAAAATCAACATGATCACAGCCAGATTAACACATCATCACTACAGTTCTGCAAGGAGGAATCAGATTCCACTGTTGTTGTTTGTTTGTTTGTTTGTAAATCATCAGCTTGTTAATAAATCCATTATAAATCATCCATTTAAAAACAGTGAAATGTGGGTGTAAAAGTTAAATCATTGAACAAATGCCAAATTACACCAATGAGAGCACCTTGAGGTGACAGACAGGAACTGAACAGGTGTTTCAGCACATTCTAGAAAACAGTGGTTGGGTCTTTGTTGCCTACTGAAATTTTACTATTCAGGAAGTAAGCACACTTACATTTTTATCCGGTCTACGTTTCCTGGAAACTGATGGCCGGGGTGACAATTACAAACATTTATAACAAACAAAAGGCCTGTAGCTGACTGAACTCTGCTAACCTCGTGGTGTCAGACCTACTATAGCTAACACACTACACTGACCTAGTGGTGTCAGAACGACTATAGCTAACAGACTACACTGACCTAGTGGTGTCAGAGCGACTATAGCTAACAGACTACACTGACCTAGTGGTGTCAGAGCGACTATAGCTAACAGACTACACTGACCTCGTGGTGTCAGAACGACTATAGCTAACAGACTACACTGACCTCGTGGTGTCAGAACGACTATAGCTAACAGACTACACTGACCTCGTGGTGTCAGAACGACTATAGCTAACAGACTACACTGACCTCGTGGTGTCAGAACTACTATAGCTAACAGACTACACTGACCTAGTGGTGTCAGACCTACTATAACTAACAGACTACACTGACCTCGTGGTGTCAGATCTACTATAGCTAACAGTAGATGGGTTTTACTATGGTAACTACCAGTAGTCTATACTATACTATTCTATCTAACACTAGACTACTGACCTCGTGGAGCGAGGCCTGTTTCTATCTAACACTAGACTACTGACCTCGTGGAGCGAGGCCTGTTTCTATCTAACACTAGACTACTGACCTCGTGGAGCGAGGCCTGTTTCTATCTAACACTAGACTACTGACCTCGTGGAGCGAGGCCTGTTTCTATCTAACACTAGACTACTGACCTCGTGGAGCGAGGCCTGTTTCTATCTAACACTAGACTACTGACCTCGTGGAGCGAGGCCTGTTTCTATCTAACACTAGACTACTGACCTCGTGGAGTGAGCGAGGCCTGTTTCTCCACCTCCACCTGTCTGCTCCCAGCAGGCATGTTGTTGTAGATTCTCTTGTAGTGATTATACACAGCTACGGCCAGCACCTTCTTAGCATAGGACTGACCCACTACGTACTTGTCCAGGTAGGCATAGATCTGAAAAGACAGGTTCATTTGACATTTACAATAAGACGTTATAACGTGGTCATACAAGTTATAAAAGGAAAGGAATTGTTTCATATTGCATTATACTGTATCTCCGGGCTTTAAGTAAAGTTTTCAAGCTCATGACAAGTCTTACGATGCATTATCAATCCCCAACCCCCCCCCCCCCACTAAGAATTCTATATGTTTCGTAAACAACAGGTGTAGTAAAAAGTGTAATTACAGGTCTTTTTCCAACAATGCAGAGTCAGATAAAATATTTAAATAAAAAAATAGAAGCCTGTCTATTACAGAAATAAGGAAGTAGATAGCGGCACGTTTTACTTTTAAACTCGGACAAAACAGAGATGCTAGTTCTCGGGCCCAAGAAACAGAGAGATCTTCTGTCAGATGGTTGTAAAGTCGTCTCAAATAAAACTGTGAAGGACCTCGGCGTTACTCTGATCTCTCTTTTTTGACGAACACCCCCCCCCCCCCCATTTTCGTAAAAATTGCTAAAACAGGAAACTTTTTTGTCCAAAAATGATGCAGAAAACCTAATCCATGTTTTTGTCACTTCTAGGTTAGACTACTGCAATGCTCTACTTTCCGGCTACCCGGATAAAGCACAAAATAAACTTCAGTTAGTGCTAAACACGGCTGCTAGAATCTTGACGAGAACCAAAAAATGTGATCATATTACTCCAGTGCTAGCTTCCCTACACTGGCTTCCCGTTAAGGTTAGGGCTGATTTCAAGGTTTTACTGCTAACCTACAAAGCATTACATGGGCTTGCTTCTACCTATCTTTCCGATTTGGTCCTACCGTAAATACCTACACGTACGCTACGGTCACAAGACGCAGGCCTCCTAATTGTCCCTAGAATTCCTAAGCAAACAGCTGGAGGCTTTCTCCTATAGAGCTCCATTTTTATGGAACGGTCTGCCTACCCATGTGAGAGAGACTCAGACTCGGTCTCGACCTTTAAGTCTTTATTGAAGACTCATCTCTTCAGTAGGTCCTATGATTGAGTGTAGTCTGGCCGAAAGATGCGAAGGTGAACGGCAAGGCACTGAAGTGACGAAGCGCCCTTGCTCTCCACTGGGATTCTCTGCCTCGGACCATATAACAGGAGCTGAGTCACTGGCTTACTGGTGCTCTAGGAGGGCTGCATGACGTCGGGCCAGGCTTGAGTCACTGACTTGATCTTCCTGTCCGGGTTTTGCGCCCCCTCGGGCTCGTGCGGTGGAGGAGCTCTTCGTGGGCTATACTCAGTCTTGTCTCAGGGTAGTAAGTTAGTGGTCTGTTGATATCCCTCTAGTGGTGTGGGGGCTATGCTTTAGTAAAGTGGGTGGGGTTATATGCTGCCTGGGTGGCCCTCTCCGGGGGTATCGTCGGACGTGGCCACAGTGTTCCCCGACCTCCCCCTGTCTCAGTCTCTATGCTGCAGCAGTCTGTGTGCCTGGGTTCAGTCTGTTATATCTGGTGTAATTCTCATTTCTTATCTGGTGTCCTGTGTGATCTTAAGATCTCGCCATCTAATTCTCCCCTCCCGGAGGACGAGAGCACTTGGACCATGCACCTGGCTGTCCTCGTCTCCAGAGCTGCTGATCCACTTCCTGCTGTCCTACCTGGGGCTATGGAACCCTGAAACTGTTCACAGGACGTCTTACCTCGTTCTGGAACTGCTGTTTTCGACCCTTTGTCTCCCTCACCTGCTGTCTCAACCTCTGAATGCTCGGCTATGAAAATCTAACTGACATTTACTCCTAAGGTGCTGACCTGTCTACAACCACTGTGATTATTATTTGACCCTGCTGGTCATCTATGAACATTTGAACAACAATCTGTCCTTAATGGCCGTGTACTCTTATAATTTCCACCTGGCACAGCCAGAAAGGGACGGGCTACCCCTCAAAGCCTGGTTCCTCTGGGTTTCTTCCAAGGTTCCTGCCTTTCTAGGGAGTTTTTCCTAGTCACCGTGCTTCTACACCTGCATTGCTTGCCGTTTGGGGTTTTAGGCTGGGTTTCTGTACAGCACTTTGTGACATCGGCTGATGTAAAAAGGCCTTTATAAATACATTTTGATTGAATAATGATTGATTTAAATAATGACACGAGTCATAAATACAGTGAATAATGAATAAAAATAACATGGCTATACAGGAAGTACTAAATCGATGTGCAGGGGTACGAGGTAATTGAGGTAGCTATGTACATATAGGTAGGGGTTTCGACTGTTCAGAATGATGATATGATACAAGGTTATGATTAATAAGTTGACTGTTTATGGATGCGAAAGACCCTCAGTCTGCTGCTCTCTCCCTCCGCTGAGACTGACCCTCAGTCTGCTGCTCTCTCCCTCCGCTGAGACTGACCCTCAGTCTGCTGCTCTCTCCCTCCGCTGAGACTGACCCTCAGTCTGCTGCTCTCTCCCTCCGCTGAGACTGACCCTCAGTCTGCTGCTCTCTCCCTCCGCTGAGACTGACCCTCAGTCTGCTGCTCTCTCCCTCCGCTGAGACTGACCCTCAGTCTGCTGCTCTCTCCCTCCGCTGAGACTGACCCCCAGTCTGCTGCTCTCTCCCTCCGCTGAGACTGACCCCCAGTCTGCTGCTCTCTCCCTCCGCTGAGACTGACCCCCAGTCTGCTGCTCTCTCCCTCCGCTGAGACTGACCCCCAGTCTGCTGCTCTCTCCCTCCGCTGAGACTGACCCCCAGTCTGCTGCTCTCTCCCTCCGCTGAGACTGACCCTCAGTCTGCTGCTCTCTCCCTCCGCTGAGACTGACCCCCAGTCTGCTGCTCTCTCCCTCCGCTGAGACTGACCCTCAGTCTGCTGCTCTCTCCCTCCGCTGAGACTGACCCTCAGTCTGCTGCTCTCTCCCTCCGCTGAGACTGACCCTCAGTCTGCTGCTCTCTCCCTCCGCTGAGACTGACCCTCAGTCTGCTGCTCTCTCCCTCCGCTGAGACTGACCCTCAGTCTGCTGCTCTCTCCCTCCGCTGAGACTGACCCTCAGTCTGCTGCTCTCTCCCTCCGCTGAGACTGACCCTCAGTCTGCTGCTCTCTCCCTCCGCTGAGACTGACCCTCAGTCTGCTGCTCTCTCCCTCCGCTGAGACTGACCCCCAGTCTGCTGCTCTCTCCCTCCGCTGAGACTGACCCCCAGTCTGCTGCTCTCTCCCTCCGCTGAGACTGACCCCCAGTCTGCTGCTCTCTCCCTCCGCTGAGACTGACCCCCAGTCTGCTGCTCTCTCCCTCCGCTGAGACTGACCCCCAGTCTGCTGCTCTCTCCCTCCGCTGAGACTGACCCCCAGTCTGCTGCTCTCTCCCTCCGCTGAGACGGACCCTCAGTCTGCTGCTCTCTCCCTCCGCTGAGACTGACCCCCAGTCTGCGGCTCTCTCCCTCCGCTGAGACGGACCCCCAGTCTGCGGCTCTCTCCCTCCGCTGAGACGGACCCCCAGTCTGCTGCTCTCTCCCTCCGCTGAGACTGACCCCCAGTCTGCTGCTCTCTCCCTCCGCTGAGACTGACCCTCAGTCTGCTGCTCTCTCCCTCCGCTGAGACAGACCCTCAGTCTGCTGCTCTCTCCCTCCGCTGAGACAGACCCTCAGTCTGCTGCTCTCTCCCTCCGCTGAGACAGACCCTCAGTCTGCTGCTCTCTCCCCCCGCTGAGACGGACCGTCAGATACAGGCACCATCAGCCCAGTAAAATAAAATACTAATAATTGAAATGTATTCTCACTCAGCTGTGCCTCACAAGTAATACAACAACGGATCTATTACCGGTGTGATCATATAGCCTACCTCAACATTTGTTTATGTAATTTAAAATGTTAAAATGTTATGGGATGTATTTTCTCCATTGTTTTTGATGATAAGCCACTCTGGTAGGCCTACATTATGATCAAATAGCCAAAGTATCCTACTTGGCCACTGTTAAAACTGTAACTTAAAGCGGGTACAGCCTCAGTGTTCACAGTAAAACTAACTTAAAGAGGGTACAGCCTCAGTGTTCACAGTAAACGCGCTCTGGAAGTTGCACAGAATTTTCACAACGTTCAAGTTTGCGCTCAGCAGACCTGAAATGTTGTCAGTGCCCACAAACAATGTAGGGAATGCATTATAATTCCAGGTATACCTGCAGCGTCATCATAGTAATTCCTGTTAGAAGATAACCATCACATCATAAAAAAACAACAAACAAAAAAAAAACTGGAGAAACAAGAACCAGTTCCTCTTTATGGTCATTGGTGCACGTACCTTTTTGGGTGGCGGGGGAGGTTTCTGTGTGAAGGCCATTTTTACAGCCTCAGGGGGCGACTCTGCTTCTGTATTCAGACCCTTCTTAGAGTCCGTCTCAGAGAGCACCACGAAAAAGTGATGGCATTTCTCACACTTCACAAAACGTGTTGACGCTGGGAAAGAAAAGTAATAATAATACAATAGGAAATGTTTCACTTATCCGTCTCTGATTTCATACAATAGTAGTGACTGTGTGACAAGTCAATCATTTATACCACTCTGTCACGATCGTGTTGACATGAATGAGAGGACCAAGGCGCAACATGATATGAATACATCTTCTTTATTTACAACGACGAAGATGAACACGAAACACTTATTCAAACTAACAAAACAACAAACGATCGTGAAACTTCAAACGCAAGTGCACACACAAACTACTTACGTCGACATATACATATACAATGACCCACAAACAGCTAAAGCCTATGGCAGCCTTAAATATGGTTCCCAATTAGAGACAACCGAAACCAGCTGTCTCTAATTGAGAACCCATTCAGGCAACCATAGACTTTCCTAGAAAACTACACACCCATAGACACAGCTAGATACATACACTCAACACAAACCCATACACTACCACCAACACCACCTCTAACATATAAATACCCACAAACACACACATAACCCATGTCACACCCTGACCTAACTAAAATAATAAAGAAAACAAATAATACTAAGGCCAGGGCGTGACACACTGCTTTTTCCACAACTTGAATCTTTAGAAAATACAGCCTATGTGAACATCGTATCGTATCTATTTTATTTTTTAAAAGGTACTCACATACAAAGGTCTCCACATGTGTACAAGGGTCTCCACATTTGGGACAGTGCAGCTGGTTACCCCCCTTCCCTGATCCACCAGAAGAGCCCGAAAGTCTCTTTGCTTCACCGAGGTTCTTCTGCATATGATCAACACAAGAGAGAGAGAGACATACTATCATGAATGCAACACAGCGGGAAAAACAATGTAGCCACAGATAGGAGGCTATGTCGTTGTCACTTGTTGAAAACCACTGTGTATTTATTAGAAAGTCTATTATTGTGTCTTGTCACCACCAGAGATGGGGCCAATACCATTTCAATGATGATGTCACCACCAGAGATAGGGTCAATTCCATTTCAATTATGTCACCACCAGAGATGGTGTCAATTCCATTTCAATTATGATGTCACCACCAGAGATGGGGTCAATTCCATTTCAATTATGATGTCACCACCAGAGATGCGGTCAATTCCATTTCAATTATGATGTCACCACCAGAGATGCGGTCAATTCCATTTCAATTATGATGTCACCACCAGAGATGCGGTCAATTCCATTTCAATTATGATGTCACCACCAGAGATGCGGTCAATTCCATTTCAATTATGATGTCACCACCAGAGATGGGGTCAATTCCATTTCAATTATGATGTCACCACCAGAGATGGTGTCAATTCCATTTCAATTATGATGTCACCACCAGAGATGGGGTCAATTCCATTTCAATTATGATGTCACCACCAGAGATGGGGTCAATTCAATCAATATGTCACCACTTAGCATAAACAGATCTGGGAACAAGCCATCTTGCCACGTTGTTATGTCATGTTTGGCAATGACCATAGGAGTTGGCGAGACAGCACAAACAGATCTGGGTCCAAGCTAGTCACCACTGGGTGATTCATTCTGTAAAGCAGGCAAACAGATATGTTCTAATCCAGTGGAATCACGTTTACCTTTCCACCATCGTTGGATCCATCCTTGGTTGTTCCATCTTTAGCAACGAAACATACTGCCGTTTCATGGAAGGACCTCACTCGGACTCTGGGAGGTAGGTGAGCTTCACAAGAACTAGGTCTGCTCAAAGCATAGAGTTGAATACGAGAACAAGACAGTCCTGTACAACAGAAACACCATGCAACCAAATGTTTAGGCCTATGTTATAATAAACATAAACTTGTACTTTTTATTTTATTTCTGGATGGCCATGATTCATATATTAGGTCAGGCCAACTTCCCCGTTCCATAGTTATAGAATGAGTCATTCTAATCCTATGCCTTGTTCCCTTTTTCCATCAGCCAATCGTTAGATCAGCCTTTCCCGGAAATCATTCATTATGACGTAGCCTACGGTGTTGTTTACAATGTCAACATCAACATTTGGTATTACGGAAATATGGCTAGCTGCCACCTAATGTGCGCTACATTTGTGACATTGCACACAATTCTCACACCAAATGTATCAATGAATACAACAGGACCCGTTTTCAAAAACTACTTAACGAGGTCAATGTCACGTAGTTTATCTAAAGACGCGTTTAGATTAACGTTACTGTAGTTAACTTGACAATTTATAAAGATTGCAAAGTGTTCTTACCTCTGTGTGCTGAATTCAAGAATATCCTCACGGCCGATGTACATGTACAGGACATACTTTAGTCAAGGTCTAGCAAATAAACACAGATAAACAGGATTAACTAACCAGCATGAATCAACCCGGGCAGCTGTTAGGTACTGTAGTTACCTAGGACATAGTTAAGTAGCTAGCAAAGTAACGTTACAACACAAATCTGACGGAACTAAACTCCCTACTAACGATACAGCTAACTAGTTATTCAGTTTCACCCGTCAACAAGTAGCGGGCTCAGCTACGTGACTTACAAGCTATTATACAAACAACACCCCTAGAGCTGGAAGGCCAAGGCCGGACTTGGAAGCCCGTGGGGCAGCTAGTTAGCTTATGTTAGCTAGCAAACGCCGCTAGCGACAGAAAAACAAGTGAGCATTCCGGAAAATAGGTAATTTTACTAGCTAGCCGGTGAAACATAACTAAACATGTCAACTGGCTAACGTTAGCTATGTGACCTGTTTAAGAGACGCAAAATGTGGCTTAACAATATAGTTTGCTAGCCAGCTAACTTTACCTTTCGACTCGTAAAGGAGCACGATGGAACCAAAACAAGTATCGACAGTTTCTTCCCGGAGCACAATTTCGTCGAGTCACTGCGACTCTGTAGGGTAGCAGGTCAACGATGTGATTCATACCAATGTGTCACCGTCCAGGTAGCATGGGGTAAACCGCTCCTACTCATGCCGCGTTTACGTGCTAGTCGGAACTAGGAAATTCCAGACTCGCTGATTCGTTAGACTCCACACGTGTATAACTACAGCACGGATAGGTTTCCAACCTCATAACTAGCTAGTAATCCATTTCAGGCTTTCACTCACGTTAGAGTAGCTAGCTTGTATAACTATCTTTGCTGGCATGGTTGGTAGACTTTAGAAAAGCAACCAACAACGAAAATGTACTGAATAAGACTCACAGTCCTTTCAATATTTTATCAGAGAAGCATATTTTGTTTATTTAAAAAAAAAAAAAAAAAAAACACCAGTCAGGAGGATACAGACAGCTCAAACAAGAGATATTCAGAAATAGAATTAAGTATAATGTTTGAAAAATGCAATATTCTCCAATTTAAGGATGGGGCCTAGACCCCACCCCAATAGGCACTGGCACCACGAGGGGGCAAAAAGGGGCCGAGCCCCCTCAGTTTTAGTTTTATGTCCCTGTATAAAACTAGCAATAAAGTTCAAATAATTGAGTGCCAGGTTGGCGCAAAATCTGTATCTCCGCTACGCCAGCACAATGGAAAGAGCATGCCACGGTGTGTGTAGGAGGACTATGGAAAGCCACTGGAGCAGCTAGGCTCCCGAGTGGCACATCGGTCTAAAGTGTCACTACAGTGCCTGGTTCGAATCCAGGCTGTATCACAACCGGCTGTGATTGGGAGTCACATAGGGCGGTGCATATTTTCATATGTTTTTTTTTCTTCTTGCTGGATTGGCTTCCGCTGTGATTTTGAATGATTTAAGCGGCCTATAGGCCTATTTGTTTGGCAAGACAGCTGTGCATGGATACATCTCGCCGTAGTAGGCTTTAGGCTATGTTTTGGTTGTTTGGGTCTCCATTCACCTTTTGTTTACTGTGTTTTTAACTAGCCTAAATATAGATTGTGTCAGGCCTTTATTGATCTGATATTCTGTTTACTAGGCCTACTTGCTACCTCTGTTTTGTTCTGTTCGCATTGTTACAGAATTTAGTTTTTTTTTCTATTTATGTTTTGAGGTCAGACTTTAGCATATGTAGTGTATCGCATTATCAAACTTTGAAAGGGAATGAGGGCTGGATTTACAGCTGATTGAATTGAGGATCAGATAGAGAATTACTGTAAAATATGAAAAGAAAACATGTTTTTATTGGTAATTGTACAACATGAATGAGAATGAATGAGAAAAATATCGATGCCAAATATTATACAAAAATGAATATTTTATGACACTCAAATTCTTAAAAAATTAGAACACTCTCCCAGGACAGTGATAGGCATGTTGGCTTGATGGGTGTGTGCTCTGATTGTTAATAGAACCTTCTCTACATTGGTTACATTCAAGGTGTCACTACTTGTGGCTGTATTCTCCTAGGCAGAATGTCTCCCACGATCATAAGATTTATTTACGATCATAACATTTGACTAGACTTTTTTTCATCCGAAGTAAAATAAGCCTTGCATATTTTCACATAGCTGTTGTCCCACATATACAAAAGATGATTTGGGGGATAATATGACAACATAGCCATAATACCATTGGCTGATCTAAGATCCAAACTTACATTCAAAGGTTTCTCTTTCATTAAGTCAAAGGCATGTGTGACTTTTGTGTCTTTGGTGTCAGTCATATACAGAACTCCACACGCAACAAAGGCATTCCCAGCGTTCGGTACAGGATAGGACGTGCTAACCACAGACAACACAGAAAAACTCTTGTGATTAAGCTTGGCAACCATCATGGTTCCGTTGACAACTGAAGCATATATGAGCCACAGTCCGTTCTCGTCCACAGCAAACTTAAAGTATGTCTTGGAGTTGTAGAAGAGGTAGGTTCGATTGTGGTAAAGAGCATTCTCAATGGCCAATGTCTGTAATCTCCTGGTCTTCAGATTATCCCTGTTAAAAAGCAAAATATTGAGAATGGGTCAGATACTTAGGAATCATGTACAAGATTTTGGAAACATATCTGGATAGATATATGTGTTGCTTTGAACTGCAGTAAAGAAACGCTTACTTGACAACTTTCGAGGTTCCCGCATTGTGATAGTACATAGACCCATTGTAGATGATGTGGCCACAACCCTGGTACAACTTCCTCATGTCAATAGACTTGGTGCTACCGTTAGGAAATGATGCAATGCTCTTGTACTCCTGCAAGACTCGACCTGAAAAGCCAAATGTAAATCGCAACACACAGTATCTTTCTGCTGGAAATTGTTTCATTTGTTGCAACTTATATAAACGTTATGTATTGTACCAGCTGATTTCTTTCTTTGGCCTTGAGTTTTCCCCTATTATAAAATATATTTCCTCAATATTATTTGTATTTTCTTTACGACTTGCAAAAAGTACTGTACCTAAAAAGTGTTCAGCCATCCAAATGTGGTTATCGTTCACCCGGGCTGCATCTCGCATCCAAACTCCAAATGTGGTTCCCATTTTAGTGACGTTTGGAAAGCATGTTATGCTTTTGATAATGTATTCTATGGATACGAAAGAGAAACGTCACTAGGGAAAATGAAATAATGACAATGTTTTGAAATGACGTAAAAGACTTCACTAACCAACCGTTTCCACTAGGGGGCGCTCATGAGTAAAGGTTGAAGGTACAGGACAGTAGTACAAACTAAGCTTCCAGACTGTACCTTTAAACGCTGTGGTTATATTGGAGGGAACAGTGAAGACTTTGAGGCCTTCTGTTGACAAAATGCAACCAATTATGAAGAAAAATAATCTACCTTCAACATCCCAATTGAACCCCCAGTATTGCCTATGTAGAAATAGTTCTGATACCAGCTTTCCAAACAGGTGCTTCTTTCGCATCCTCTGTGTCGGTTACATTCAAGGTGTCAGTTGTGGGAGCAGAGAAGATTTCTGCTGAAAATGAACATAAAATGCAATCAATTATGAAGACAATTTAAATACCTTCACCATCCTAATTCAACCCCTTAATAGATTTAAATAGTTTCATACCAGTTTTCTTAAATGCTGCTTCTTCCACAATCTCGCTGTCAGTTACGCTCAAAGGTCCTTCTTCTACATTCTCAGTGTGAGTTACGTTCAAAGGTCCTTCTTCCACAATCTCGGTGTCAGTTACGTTCAAAGGTCCTTCTTCCACAATCTCGATGTCAGTTACGTTCAAAGATCCTTCTTCCACAATCTCGGTGTCAGTTACGTTTAAAGGAGCTTCTTCCGTAAACTCAATGTCAGTTACGTTCAAAGGTCCTTCTTCCACAATCTCGCTGTCAGTTACGTTCAAAGATCCTTCTTCCACAATCTCGATGTCAGTTACGTTCAAAGATCCTTCTTCCACAATCTCGGTGTCAGTTACGTTCAAAGGAGCTTCTTCCGTAAACTCAATGTCAGTTACGTTCAAAGGTCCTTCCACAATCTCGATGTCAGTTACGTACAAAGGTTCGTCTTCCACAATCTCGCTGTCAGTTACGTTCAAAAGTCCTTCTTCCACAATCTCGATGTCAGTTACGTTCCAAGGTCCTTCTTCCACAATCTCACTGTCAGTTACGTACAAAGGTCCTTCTTCCACAATCTCGCTGTCAGTTACGTTCAAAAGTCCTTCTTCCACAATCTCGATGTCAGTTACGTTCCAAGGTCCTTCTTCCACAATCTCACTGTCAGTTACGTACAAAGGTCCTTCTTCCACAGTCTCGATGTCAGTTACGTTCAAAGGTCTTTCTTCCACAATCTCAATGTCAGTTACGTTCCAAGGTCCTTCTTCCACAATCTCACTGTCAGTTACGTACAAAGGTCCTTCTTCCACAGTCTCGATGTCAGTTACGTTCAAAGGTCTTTCTTCCACAATCTCGATGTCAGTTACGTTCCAAGGTCCTTCTTCCACAATCTCACTGTCAGTTACGTACAAAGGTCCTTCTTCCACAGTCTCGATGTCAGTTACGTTCAAAGGTCTTTCTTCCACAATCTCGGTGTCAGTTACGTTCAAAGGTCTTTCTTCCACAATCTCGGTGTCAGTTACGTTCAAAGGTGCTTCTTCCACAATCTTTATGTATGTCATTTGTCGGTTATTTGCTTCCTCATTCTCTGTGTCAGTTACATTCAACGTGTCATTACTTGCGGCTAGATTCGCTGACTCTAAGGGAAGAGAGATGCAACAGTGTTTTTTTTTACACTGAGGAATAAACGTATGTTCATACATAGTGATTCTGAGTTGTTGTTGGTGGAATCTCTGCCAGGACAGTATGCTCACCCGTAGACATGTTGGCTTGATGGATGTGTGCTCTGATGGTTCGATTAACATTCTCTGCGTTGGTTACATTCAAGGTGTCACTGCTTGGGGCTGTATTCTCTGTACCTAAGAGTGTAGAGAAAAAAATGGAACAGTGTTTTACAGTGACAGTGAGGATAAATGCATGTCATTGTTGGTGGAATCTCTGACAGCATACTCACTCAGAGAGTCAGACATGTTGGCTTGATGGAGACAGGTGTTCTCTAACAGGTGGGCTCTCATGGTCCTATTTCTAGAGGGTTCTGGGTCCTCTAAGGTCGCTGGGGGGCCAGGTAGACCAGGGGGACCGGCAGGGCCAGGAGGGCCCCTTGGACCCGGAGGCCCTTCAAACACAAATCAGAGGCACGGGATCTGAACAGGTTTCTCAGATAAACTAACATTTAGTTTATTCATTTACAGTATGTTATACAATTATGATCATTGCAAGTAAAACATAAATTGTAACTATCTGCAAAATCAGTGTTAGTAGCTCAAATGTAGTTGAGGATGATCTAGTAAGATGAACTAGTAGGGTGATCTAGTAAGATGAACTAGTAGGTTGAGCTAGTAAGATTAACTAGTAGGGTGATCTAGTAAGATGAACTAGTAGGTTGAGCTAGTAAGATTAACTAGTAGGGTGATTTAGTAAGATTAACTAGTAGGGTGATTTAGTAAGATTAACTAGTAGGGTGATCTAGTAAGATGAACTAGTAGGGTGAGCTAGTAAGATGAACTAGTAGGGTGATCTAGTAAGATGAACTAGTAGGGTGAGCTAGTAAGGTGAACTAGTAGGGTGATCTAGTAGGGTGAGCTAGTAAGATGAACTAGTAAGGTGATCTAGTAGGTTGAGCTAGTAGGGTGAGCTAGTAAGATGGATTTTTAAGAGAATGAGAACTCTACCCTCTTTTACCCTCTATGATGGTGTCATTGGAAGCCTCGTCCTTCAGTCCTGGAGGTCCAGGGTGTCCCACGTCTCCTTTTACCCCAGGCTCCCCTCTCTCTCCAGGTGGACCTGAACAGGCAAGGGGTCATCATGATAGTTATGGATGGATTTTTTTTGTTGTTGACTGATTTCTTTAAATTATTTAGTTTCATTAGGTCTTTACCAGTGGAGGCTGGTGTCACTTTGAATTGGAAGATGGAATCATTGTAATGGCTGGAATACAATGAATTACAAGTCCTCCAATTTAAGGTGACACCAGCCTCCACTGGTCTGCACATGTACAGTATAATAGAGCACTTGTGCATGGGGGGGGAAAAATCACATACCACCAACAGTGTCTGACCTTTTTTCCCTCGTCTCCCTGCAGCTCCAGGTGGTCCTGGTATGCCTTCTGTAGCATTGACTCCTGGCTTCCCATCCACACCCGGAGTGCCTTGAACAGATATCATCCTGTATGATCATCGATAACTACAGGTATGACTAGATGCCTTTTTTAGAGGTTACTGGATCAAATCCCCGAGCTGACATGGTACAAAATCTATCGTTCTGCCCCCTGAACAAGGCAGTTAACCCACTGTTCCCCGGGCCCTGAACAAGGCAGTTAACCCACTGTTCCCCGGGCCCTGAACAAGGCAGTTAACCCACTGTTCCCCGGGCCCTGAACAAGGCAGTTAACCCACTGTTCCCCGGGCCCTGAACAAGGCAGTTAACCCACTGTTCCCCGGGCCCTGAACAAGGCAGTTAAACCACTGTTCCCCGGGCCCTGAACAAGGCAGTTAACCCACTGTTCCCCGGGTGCCGACAAAGTGGATGTTGATTAAGGCAGCCCCCCACACCTCTGATTCAGAGGGGTTTGGGTTAAATGTGTAAGACAGATTTCAGTTGAAGGTATCCCACCTTTCCCCCTTTTGTCATGCTTTGATTGATGCAAAGTGTTGTTGATTGTTTTACCTGGAGGTCCTGGTAAGCCTGTAATGTAGGATGGAATGAATGGTTAGGAATGGAACTTTTTGTATTCATGTCCATTTCATGTGCAATAGGCAACATACAGCATTTCAATGAGGTACTGTCTGTATTAAAATCAAATCAAATTTTCTTTGTCACATACACATGGTTAGCAGATGTTAATGCGAGTGTAGCGAAATGCTTGTGCTTCTAGTTCCGACATTAAGGCTGTTGCTAATGTTTTTATTTTAATAATTGTAGTTTTCAAAATAAACAAATGTGTTTTTCTTACCTGTGCACCCTAGATATTAGAAGAGCTATTTCAATCACAACAACACACCTGTTAAACACATGTCTTCTGTGCTGTTACATAGTTCCAACAGGACCTTGATCTGAAAGACAGAAGTAAAGGGAAACGGTGACAATAACAGCAACTTAAAGGACACTACAACTTGGATCTTTCACTTAAAGACCCTTGCTCCTCTCGGTCTCAACGTTGACTTTGATCTGAAGCCATTCTTGTGATTTTGTCTGTTGTAAATGTTTGTAGGCTTATGTAGCCACATTGTATCTATGATCGTACGCTATCCATTTATGTTTTCTTTGTATGCTATTTTAATATATGAGAATTAACCAATGATATCAGGCCACACGCTGATTACAGACGCCTGTGTGTGTCTTTTGACATCTATAAATATAAACGACAGCAGAAACACTAGGCGATGTCCCTATATAAAGGAGTCATCCTGCAGTGTTTGTCATTATACCCTGATGAAGGCAGCTTGTCTGTCCAAACGTTGGACATAAATATTTCTGCATCTTGAGCTCCTAGAGTGTCCTGCTCTCCTTTATTTTATAATTTTTTGAAGTGTTCCGCTCCGCTAACCAGCACCTCGCCTAAATAGGTGTGCGTTTCTTTCGCCTCTAGATCAATAACAGCAACTTAACCATTAGCTCCAGTTTAGAGAAACTAGATGAATCATGTACCTAAAAATACAGCCAGTTGTTTCTTCTTTACACTGTTCGGTTTGATGTTAATTTCCTGTGTCATTCAGAAAGTGTGACATTTCTCCAGCCAAGTGGGTCTCTCTGTGGTTAGCCAAGGCCCAGAGGATAGGATGAGTTTGGCAGAGTACCAAGCCACCGCATGAGTCCAAAATGGAACCCTATTCCCATTATAGTGTACTACTTTAGACCAGGGCACTATTTAACCTTATTCCCAAAATATAGTGCACTACTTTTGACCAGGGTCCTATAGAACCCTAATCCCTATATATAGTGCACTACTGTTGACCAGGGTCCTATATAACCTTTTCTAAAATTAGTGCACTATATAGGGAATAGAGTTCTATAGGGCTATGGTATAAAGTAGTGCACTATATAGGGAATAGGATATATTTCAGACGCATGCTCAGTTTTGCTCCTCTTAATCCTATATCCAGAGTCTTCCAATGAGATGATTCTTGGCATAGGAAAGACATTTCTGCTAATCCCAGAAGAGTGAAAAAGGAAATGACTCTGAACATATGGAGAGGGAGAATACTAAACTATTCCAGATTGAATCTCCCTTCCTCTACAATAACGTAACGTTGTGTAATCATAAATGATGATCTACATGCGTAAGACAAAACTCAATACCCAAACCGTGAAAGTCACAGCTGGTCTTGTCTTAAACCGTAACAGAGTCTTGTTACAGTTTTATACTGTACATACCACGTAACTTATGGTATGATCCAATGTGGCTCAGCACTTGCAACACCGGGGGTTTTGTTGGGTTCAATTCCCAGTAAGGGATCAGTACGAGAAAGAAGTATAAAAATGTATCCAGTCACTAAATTACAAAAATAACATACAATAACTATCTAACTGGGGCGGCAGGTAGCCTAGTGGTTAGAGTGTAGGGTCGGCAGGTAGCCTAGTGGTTAGAGTGGAGGGGCGGCAGGTAGCCTAGTGGTTAGAGCGGAGGGGCGGCAGGTAGCCTAGTGGTTAGAGTGGAGGGGAGGCAGGTAGCCTAGTGGTTAGAGCGGAGGGGCGGCAGGTAGCCTAGTGGTTAGAGTGGAGGGGCGGCAGGTAACCTAGTGCTTAGAGTGGAGGGGCGGCAGGTAGCCTAGTGGTTAGAGTGGAGGGGCGGCAGGTAGCCTAGTGATTAGAGCGTTGGACTAGTAACTGAAAAGTTGCAAGATCGAATCCCCCGAGCTGACAAGGTAAAAATATGTTGTTCTGCCCCCTGAACAAGGCAGTTAACCCACTGTTCCTAGGCTGTTATTGAAAATAAGAATTTGTTCTTAACTGACTTGCCTAGTTAAATAAAGGATGTTATTTTATTTTAAATAACCTACTATGACTCACTTAGTAAGCACATAACATACTGTCTCTAATTCATGTCGTAAATATGTCTGAGGATTCTTACCGGGACCATAGAGTATGTCATCACCATCATCATGTCCCTGTCTTCACGTTTCTGCTGTCGTTTAGTCTGGTGTTTCCCAGCCTTGCTCCTCTTACTGCGGGGTCGACCATGCCGCAGCTCCCTTTCTGCCTCCTCTCCGCCTGGGCCTTCCCTGCTGGTCCTGTGGGGTGATGTCTGCAACCCAGATTCCTCGGAGAGCTCCTGCAACCTATCAGTCTCCTCTCCAGGGTCCCTGCTGGCCCGGAGGGATACTGCTGCAGAATGATGCAGCACGGCGCCAGAGGTCTCTGAGAGCACCTGGAGTTGTAGATCCAACCGGGCCAGGTGGGCTGACAGGTGCATGTGTTGCACCAGAAGGAACACCAAGCCTGCAGAGCTCAGGACCGTAAGAGCACAAGTCCCCAACAAGAACACTCGAAACATCCCTGGGAGTCCCAGACAACCACCTCCACCTCCCTCCCTTATCATCCTACTTCCTGTCCTGAGTCCTGACAGTACCCCCCCCCAAAAAATATTTTTTTTTATGAAAGTTGAAAATATGCTACCGACAAGCTTTTTAGTTCACGGCTTCCTCTCTGGATGTGTTCCACTAGTCCCTACTGACACACAGAACTCAGTGATCTAGGCGCATACATCCGATACCCAAATACAGAACTCAGTGATCTACACGCTGGATCTTACATCCAGCGTGAGACACAAACATACTATGTTACAGACAGTTGTATGCTATTGCTAGGTAACGAACGAGAGACAGAATTACAGAAGAACTATTTGAAGAAATCCGAAGAAAAGTTGTAGTAAAAAGCTTTCCGAAGGCACAAAACAACTTGTCTTTTCTGAGTGTCAAACAAGATTTCATTGCGCAACTCTGGAAACTTCTGGAAAAGAGCTTTAGTGTCCAATGTCCTTTTGACTTGATTTATCAGCAGCAGCAGTGACCATATATGGGACATGAAATGGATTCAGCTGCAACGGGACTTTTCCTTTTATCGTTCTAATTTCAAATTCTTATTGTGGTGTTTTAGGGGGTTGATTTATTGCCAAGTTGCATGGCTGCCTGAAAACAAAAAATGTGCTAAAGTTTTTCAAGATAATTCTGGGAACAAGGAAAGCATTCTTTAAGTGGACAAGTGAGACTTGAACTGAGCCCATTGAATGATGAGCACATAGACCAGTACGCTCCGTTGTAAGACTTTCTTTGTTTCTGAAAAGCTGAAAGCACCATGTTAACATCCTTACATACAGTAATATCCATAATTGTACTGGCACGTCATTTCCACATAATTATTTTCCTGTAGCACCAATCCACAATGGCACAGAGTAGGAGTGTGATATCAGTTCCCTTTCTGTCAGTCACTCAGTATAACATACAGTGATATCAGTTCCCTTTCTGTCAGTCACTCAGTATAACATACAGTGATATGAGTTCCCTTTCTGTCAGTCACTCAGTATAACATACAGTGATATCAGTTCCCTTTCTGTCAGTCACTCAGTATAACATACAGTGATATGAGTTCCCTTTCTGTCAGTCACTCAGTATAACATACAGTGATATCAGTTCCCTTTCTGTCAGTCACTCAGTATAACATACAATGATATAAGTTCCCTTTCTGTCGGTCACTCAGTATAACATACAGTGATATCAGTTCCCTTTCTGTCGGTCACTCAGTATTACATACAGTGATATCAGTTCCCTTTCTGTCGGTCACTCAGTATTACATACAGTGAAATCAGTTCCCTTTCTGTCGGTCACTCAGTATAACATACAGTGATATCAGTTCCCTTTCTGTTGGTCACTCAGTATTACATACAGTGATATAAGTTCCCTTTCTGTCGGTCACTCAGTATTACATACAGTGATATCAGTTCCCTTTCTGTCGGTCACTCATTGTTTTTCAGTATTCAGTACCAGTCAAACGTTTGGATACACCTACAGGCCAAAATACCAGTCTTCGTTAACTGAGTGAAACAGCCTTTAGGAATCAAGGGTTTTTCTTTATTTTCACTATTTTCTACATTGTAGAATAATAGTGAAGACATAAAAACTATGAAATAACACATATGGAATCATGTAGTAAAAATAAAAGTGTTAAACAAATCTAAATATATTTTAGATTCTTCAAAGTAGCCACCCTTTGCCTTGATGACAGCTTTGCACACTCTTGGCATTCTCTCAACCAGCTTCATGAGGAATGTTTTTCCAACAGTCTTGAAGGAGTTCCCACATATGCTGAGCTCTTGCTGGTTGCTTTTTCTTCACTCTGTGGTCCAACTCATCCCAAACCATCTCAATTGGGTTGAGGTATGGTGATTGTGGAGGCCAGGTCATCTGATGCAGCACTCCATCCCCCTCCTTCTTGGTCAAATATCCCTTACACAGCATGAAGGTGTGTTGGGTCATTGTCCTGTTGAAAAACAAATGATAGTCCCACTAAGCGCAAACCAGATGGGATGGTGTATCGCTGCAGAATGCTGTGGAAGCCATGCTAGTTGTGTGCCTTGAATTCTAAATAAATCCCTGACAGTGTCACCAGCAAATCCCCCCCACATCATCACACCTCCTCCTCCATGCTTCTCCAATCTATTTAGATTTGTTTAACACTTTTTTTTGGTTACTACATGATTCCATATGTGTTATTTCATAGTGTTGATGTCTTCACTATTATTCTACAATGTAGAAAATAGTAAAAAATCAAGAAAAACCCTTGAATGAGTAGGTGTGTCCAAACGTTTGACTGGTACTGTAAATAGCTTGTAGTCTAGCAATTAGCATGTGTGGTGTGAGTTTAACGTTTTTGGGGAAGCTATTTTTCACCATAAAAATGCACCTTTATAACAAAGGGCTGCATGCATCTATCATCTACTCTTCCTAATGTTATGAGCAGTGGCTAGTGATAATTTGTGGCTGTGGCTGATAAGCGTGTAGTGGCATAGGTTTATAGGCTATATCAGAGACGTTTCCTTTGCACTGGAAAATGTTGCCTTTGATAAACATTTCATGCAATTCTACAGTTTATACGAGTGGAGAAATTAGCAGAATCTTTTTTAATACGATGGTAGTCTAGGCTCTACTGACACTGACAACAGATCAATAAAAACGACCTTGTCTTGAATGCGACCATGTAATCTAGGTTTATGTAAAAAGGGGTCCTGGCTAAAAGTGTTAGAGCTGTCGCTCTCCTCATCCTCAGAAGAGGTGAGGAGAGAAGGATCTTCGGACCAAAATGCGGAGTCAGGGAAATATGCCATCTTTATTTATAACGATGAACTGATGGCAACACGAAACAAAACAAAATACTTTCAAAAAACTTACAAAATAAGAAAACGACGTACAACGGAACCTGAACATAAACTTACATGGACAAACGTAAACTTACGAACAGGAACGAACATCAAAACGAACGAACAGCAAAACAGCTCCAAATGTGAAAAACATCGACAACACGATAGACATCACAGGAGACAATCACCCACAAACACACAGTGATAATGCCCTACCTAAATATGACTCTTGATTAGAGGAAAATGCAAACCACCTGCCTCTAATCAAGAGCCATACCAGGCAAACCGAAACCAACATAGAAACAGGTAACATAGACTGCCCACCCAAAACACATGCCCTGACCAAAAACACATAAAAACTAACATAAATAGGTCAGGACTGTTACAGTACCCCCCCCCCAAGGTGCGAACGCCGGGCGCACCAGCACAAAGTCCAGGGGAGGGTCCGGGTGGGCAGTTGACCACGGTGGTGGTTCCGGTTCCGGACGCTGTCCCCATACCACCATAGTCACTCCCCTCTTCTTTCTACCCCTACCACTGACCACCCAAACATTACCTTCCCCTAAATAATCAGCTAGCACCGGAACAAGGGGCAGCACCGGGACAAGGGGTAGCACCGGGACAAGGGGCAGCACAAAAACAAGGGGCAGCACCAGGATAAGGACCATCACTGGAATAAGGGGCAGCACCGGGACAAGGGGCAGCACCGGGACAAGGGGCAGCACCGGGACAAGGGGCAGCACCGGGACAAGGGGCAGCACCGGGACAAGGGGCAGCACCGGGACAAGGGGCAGCACCGGGACAAGGGGCAGCACCGGGACAAGGGGCAGCACCGGGACAAGGGGCAGCACCGGGACAAGGGGCAGATCCCGGCTGAAGGACTCTGGCAGGTCCTGTTTGGACGGCTCTGGCAGGTCCATGCTGGCTGACGGCTCTCGACGCTCATGGCAGACTGACGGCTCTCTACGCTCATGGCAGGCTGACGGCTCTCGACGCTCATGGCAGGCTGACGGCTCTCGACGCTCATGGCAGGCTGACGGCTCTCGACGCTCATGGCAGGCTGACGGCTCTCGACGCTCATGGCAGGCTGACGGCTCTCGACGCTCATGGCAGGCTGACGGCTCACGACGCTCATGGCGCTCTGACGGCTCTGGCTGCTCATGGCTCTCTGACGGCTCTGGCTGCTCATGGCTCACTGACGGCTCTGGCTGCTCATGGCTCTTTGACGGCTCTGGCTGCTCATGGCTCACTGACGGCTCTGGCTGCTCATGGCTCACTGACGGCTCTGGCTGCTCATGGCTCACTGACGGCTCTGGCAGATCCTGTCTGGTTGGCGGCTCTGGCAGATCCTGTCTGGTTGGCGGCTCTGGCAGATCCTGTCTGGTTGGCGGCTCTGGCAGATCCTGTCTGGTTGGCGGCTCTGGCAGATCCTGTCTGGTTGGCGGCTCTGGCAGATCCTGTCTGGTTGGCGGCTCTGGCAGATCCTGTCTGGTTGGCGGCTCTGGCAGATCCTGTCTGGTTGGCGGCTCTGGCAGATCCTGTCTGGTTGGCGGCTCTGGCAGATCCTGTCTGGTTGGCGGCTCTGGCAGATCCTGTCTGGCTGACGGCTCTAGCGGCTCCTGTCTGGCTGACGGCTCTAGCGGCTCCTGTCTGGCGGATGGCTCTGTAGGCTCATGGCAGACGGGCGGCTTTGCAGGCTCATGGCAGACGGGCGGCTTTGCAGGCTCATGGCAGACGGATGGCTCAGACGGCGCTGGGGAGACGGATGGCTCAGATGGCGCTGGAGAGACGGATGGCTCAGATGGCGCTGGGGAGACGGATGGCTCAGATGGCGCTGGGGAGACGGATGGCTCAGATGGCGCTGGGGAGACAGATAGCTCTGTAGGGAGGAGAAGGAGAGACAGCCTGGTGCGTGGTCTAGGCACCGGCTGCGCTGGAGAGGAGGAAACAGCAGGAGAGAGAACCCGGAGAGACAGCCTGGTACGGGGGGCTGCCACCGGAGGACTGGTACATGGAGGTGGCACCGGATATACCGGACCGTGAAGGAGGACACGTGCTCTTGAGCACCGAGCCTCCCCAACCCTACCAGGTTGAATGAACCCCGTAGCCCTGCCAGTGCGGCGAGGTGGAATAGCCCGCACTGGGCTATGCAGGCGAACCGGGGACACCACCTGTAAGGCTGGTGCCATGTACACCGGCCCGAGGAGACGTACTGGAGACCAGCTACGTTGGGCCGGCTTCATGGCACTCGGCTCGATGCCCAACCTAGCCCTCCCAGTGCGGCAAGGTGGAATAGCCCGCACTGAGCTAAGCACGCGTACTGGGGACACCGTGCGCTCTACCGCATAACAGGGTGTCTTACCAATACGACGCCTTCTACCTCCACGGTAAGCACGGGGAGTTTGCTCGGGTATCTTACCCGGCTTTGCCACACTCCTCGTGTGCCCCCCCCCAAGAAATTTTTTGGTCTGACTCACCGGCTCCCAACCGCGTCGTCTCGCTGCCTCCTCATACCAGCGCCGCTCAGCCTTCGCTGCTTCCAATTCCTCCTTTGGACGGCGATATTCCCCTGGTTGAGCCCAAGGTCCTCTACCGTCCAAGATCTCCTCCCAAGTCCAGAAGTTCTTATTGCTCCGTCGAGCATTCCCATACCGCTTGGTCACTGTTTGTTGGTGGGTGATTCTGTTACGATAATCCTCCTCCTCTTCAACCGAAAAGGAGGAGTATTGAGGGAACCAAGGCGCAGCGGATTTTGAAGACATAATGATTTATTAAAGATAAGACGAAAACACGAACTTCACTATAAACTAACAAAATAACAAAACGAAAGTAGACAGACCTGAACGACGAACTTACATACAACGTGAAGAACGAAATGAACAAACCGTATACAGTCCCGTATGGTGCAAACATAGACACAGACACAGGAGACAATCACCCACAAACACACAGTGATAATGCCCTACCTAAATATGACTCTTGATTAGAGGAAAATGCAAACCACCTGCCTCTAATCAAGAGCCATACCAGGCAAACCGAAACCAACATAGAAACAGGTAACATAGACTGCCCACCCAAAACACATGCCCTGACCAAAAACACATAAAAACTAACATAAATAGGTCAGGACTGTTACAAAAAGGGATCCAGCTATTGTCAAAAGTATTATTTTGGAGGGGGATTTTAGCTAATCCATACCGTTTTCGTAAGCTTAACCTAATTCTCATAACCTTGCTGCCTAAATCTGCTACGAAAGGTCAAATATGACGTTAATTCGACCAAAGCTGGATCCATGACCATAAAAAGGGGAGACACAAAGTATACACTATGACTTCCATATAACCTGGAGGACATTATTGTCCAAAATAACTCCAGTGGTTATCATATATTTATATAACCCAATGATATTTATTGCCTTACCTCCTTACTCCATTTGCACAGACTGTATATAGATTTTTCTATTGTGTTATTGACTGTACGTTTGTTTATTCCATGTGTAACTCTGTGTTGTTGTTTTTGCCGCACTGCTTTGCTTTATCTTGGCCAGGTCGCAGTTGTAAATGAGAACTTGTTCTCAACTGGCCTACCTGGTTAAATAAATGAGAAATAAATACAATTAAATATCAAACTGGTAAAGCTTGTTTCTGACTTTGTGGCTGTGTTATCTAGTGGAAATCGCACTGTAATTGCCTGGTTACTAAAATTCTACACTGTTTGCACAATTTCAGTTTGTGAGAAAACAAGCACTGAATAGCGTAGGGAATCATTGTATCTAATTCGCCACCAAAATATCTTTATAGCTGTTTGAAGCTAGTGGAACAAAACTGCTTTCCCAGTTGATGGTGGCACGGCCCCTTGTGGCTCAGTTGGTAGAGCATGGCGCTTGCAACGCCAGGGTTGTGGGTTCATTTCCCACGGGGGGACCAGGGTTCAATTCCCACGGGGGGACCAGGATGAATATGTATGAACTTTCCAATTTGTAAGTCGCTCTGGATAAGAGCGTCTGCTAAATGACTTAAATGTAAAATGTAAATGTAAAATCAAGGTGATTTACAAAGATGAGGACCAAGCGCAGGAGAGGGAGTGTGGTGATGTAATGTCCACAACTAAAGAATCATTGTTGAATCTGAAAAGACACGTGTCCCGAAAGCATGATGGTGTACTTATACTATGTGCACATGCTAAAAGAAAGGAACGAGGTGGGTAGATAACTAAGTGTGTCATTGTAGCAAAGTATTTATAAAATAAAATAAATCTGCTTTCAAAAGTTTTGTTAATTTTTGTTATATTATCCATACAATAGGCCTGGCATATTCCCACATTTAATGAGCTTTCCATTTTGATTGGGTTATGGATGGAATGGAGTATAATGGATGGAATGGATGGTATGGCGTATAATGGCTGGAATGGAGTATAATGGCTGGAATGGAGTATAATGGATGGAATGGAGTATAATGGATGGAATGGAGTATAATGGATGGAATGGAGTATAATGGATGGTATGGCGTATAATGGCTGGAATGGAGTATAATGGCTGGAATGGAGTATAATGGATGGAATGGAGTATAATGGATGGAATGGAGTATAATGGATGGAATGGAGTATAATGGATGGTATGGCGTATAATGGCTGGAATGGAGTATAATGGCTGGAATGGAGTATAATGGATGGAATGGAGTATAATGGATGGAATGGAGTATAATGGATGGAATGGAGTATAATGGATGGAATGGAGTATAATGGATGGAATGGAGTATAATGGATGGAATGGAGTGAATGGATGGAATGGATGGAATGGAGTATAATGGATGGAATGGAGTATAATGGATGGAATGGAGTATAATGGCTGGAATGGAGTGAATGGATGGAATGGAGTATAATGGATGGAATGGAGTATAATGGATGGAATGGAGTGAATGGATGGAATGGATGGAATGGAGTATAATGGATGGAATGGATGGAATGGATGGAATGGAGTATAATGGATGGAATGGAGTATAATGGATGGAATGGAGTATAATGGATGGAATGGAGTGAATGGATGGAATGGAGTATAATGGATGGAATGGAGTGAATGGATGGAATGGAGTATAATGGATGGAATGGAGTATAATGGATGGAATGGAGTATAATGGATGGAATGGAGTGAATGGATGGAATGGATGGAATGGAGTATAATGGATGGAATGGAGTATAATGGATGGAATGGAGTATAATGGATGGAATGGAGTGAATGGATGGAATGGAGTGAATGGATGGAATGGAGTATAATGGATGGAATGGAGTGAATGGATGGAATGGAGTATAATGGATGGAATGGAGTGAATGGATGGAATGGAGTATATTGGATGGAATGGAGTATAATGGATGGAATGGAGTATAATGGATGGAATGGAGTGGAGTATAATGGATGGAATGGAGTGAATGAATGGAAGGGAGTATATTGGATGGAATGGAGTATAATGGATGGAATGGAGTGAATGGATGGAATGGAGTGAATGGATGGAATGGAGTATAATGGATGGAATGGAGTGAATGGATGGAATGGATGGAATGGAGTGAATGGATGGAATGGAGTATAATGGATGGAATGGAGTATAATGGATGGAATGGAGTGAATGGATGGAATGGAGTGAATGGATGGAATGGAGTATAATGGATGGAATGGAGTGAATGGATGGAATGGATGGAATGGAGTGAATGGATGGAATGGAGTATAATGGATGGAATGGAGTATAATGGATGGAATGGAGTATAATGGATGGAATGGAGTATAATGGATGGGATGGATGGAATGGAGTATAATGGATGGAATGGAGTATAATGGATGGAATGGAGTGAATGGATGGAATGGAGTGAATGGATGGAATGGAGTGAATGGATGGAATGGAGTATAATGGATGGAATGGAGTGAATGGATGGAATGGAGTATAATGGATGGAATGGAGTGAATGGATGGAATGGAGTATATTGGATGGAATGGAGTATAATGGATGGAATGGAGTATAATGGATGGAATGGAGTATAATGGATGGAATGGAGTGAATGGATGGGATGGATGGAATGGAGTATAATGGATGGAATGGAGTGAATGGATGGAATGGAGTATAATGGATGGAATGGAGTATAATGGATGGAATGGAGTATAATGGATGGAATGGAGTATAATGGATGGGATGGATGGAATGGAGTATAATGGATGGAATGGAGTATAATGGATGGAATGGAGTGAATGGATGGAATGGAGTATAATGGATGGAATGGAGTATAATGAATGGAATGGAGTATAATGGATGGAATGGAGTATAATGGATGGAATGGAGTATAATGGATGGAATGGAGTGAATGGATGGAATGGAGTGGAGTATAATGGATGGAATGGAGTATAATGGATGGAATGGAGTATAATGGCTGGAATGGAGTGAATGGATGGAATGGAGTATAATGGATGGAATGGAGTATAATGGATGGAATGGAGTATAATGGATGGAATGGAGTGAATGGATGGAATGGAGTATAATGGATGGAATGGAGTGAATGGATGGAATGGAGTGAATGGATGGAATGGAGTATAATGGATGGAATGGAGTGAATGGATGGAATGGATGGAATGGAGTGAATGGATGGAATGGAGTATAATGGATGGAATGGAGTATAATGGATGGAATGGAGTATAAGGATGGAATGGAGTATAATGGATGGAATGGAGTGAATGGATGGAATGGAGTATAATGGATGGAATGGAGTGAATGGATGGAATGGAGTGAATGGATGGAATGGATGGAATGGAGTGAATGGATGGAATGGAGTATAATGGATGGAATGGAGTATAATGGATGGAATGGAGTGAATGGATGGAATGGAGTGAATGGAGTATAATGGATGGAATGGAGTATAATGGATGGAATGGAGTGAATGGATGGAATGGAGTATAATGGATGGAATGGAGTGAATGGATGGAATGGAGTATCATGGATGGAATGGAGTATAATGGATGGAATGGAGTATAATGGATGGAATGGAGTATAATGGATGGAATGGAGTATAATGGATGGAATGGAGTATAAGGATGGAATGGAGTATAATGGATGGAATGGAGTATAATGGATGGAATGGAGTATAATGGATGGAATGGAGTATAATGGATGGAATGGAGTATAATGGATGGAATTGAGTATAATGGATGGAAGGGAGTATAATGGATGGAATGGAGTATAATGGATGGAATGGAGTATAATGGATGGAATGGAGTATAATGGATGGAATGGAGTATAATGGATGGAATGGAGTGAATGGATGGAATGGAGTATAATGAATGGAAGGGAGTATAATGGATGGAATGGAGTATAATGGATGGAATGGAGTATAATGGATGGAATGGAGTATAATGGATGGAATGGAGTATAATGGATGGAATGGAGTATAATGATGGAATGGAGTATAATGGATGGAATGGAGTATAATGGATGGAATGGAGTATAATGGATGGAATGGAGTATAATGATGGAATGGAGTATAATGGATGGAATGGAGTATAATGAATGGAATGGAGTATAATGGATGTAATGGAGTGAATGGATGGAATGGAGTATAATGGATGGAATGGAGTGAATGGACGGAATGGAGTACAATGGATGGAATGGAGTGAATGGATGGAATGGAGTGAATGGATGGAATGGAGTGAATGGATGGAATGGAGTATAATGGATGGAATGGAGTATAATGGATGGAATGGAGTGAATGGATGGAATGGAGTGGATGGATGGAATGGAGTATAATGGATGGAATGGAGTATAATGGATGGAATGGATGGAATGGAGTGAATAGAATGTTATCAAAACCATGTTTTTGATGCCACTCCATTGACTCCTTTCCAGCCATTATTATGAGCTGTCCTCGCTAGCGAACAAATTTCTGACTTGCTCTACAGTTATAAACTCGGATGCAGCGCAAATGTCAAAGTGTAGGGAGAGAGGATTGACATTAATATGCAGCTCCCAACACAATGTGGTGATCAAGAATATGAACAGTCTACTTTACCACCTCAACAGCAATGGGACATCAAGCAACAATTACTAGCATAGGCCTACTGGTCTTTTTGGTATGTAAACATTGCTTGAAACTGATAATTTCCTTATGAAGCTTGCATTTGGAATTTATTGTTAAAATTAATTATTACGTAAACAAAATAATGAAAATGGCTGTCTGGTACCCACAATAAATAGACACATATTTCGTGACAGTGGTGACTATAAGGTTAAATTGGCAACAAAGAATGGTTCTGAGATATTGAACATCAAAGTTTTCACATCCCAGATTTCAGAACTGTTTTGTAATGAATTCTTCTTTCATAACTTTCATAAATTAATGAAAATGGTTTTTAAAACACAAACCTGGGTTCAGCCATAATGTTCTGACCCTTCTGAATTAAACATGTTCAGTTTTTAAGAAGACTGAAGAGGGAGAATAATCTGCTTCTGGTTGGGTAGAAACTGTATTATATTAGGACTTTTAGTTGTCATTGCATACCAGGGGCAAGAATGACTGTCATGTATCAGCCTGACCGTTTAAAGACTAGAGGAGAGAAGTACTCGAAAGACAGAGGTTATTTCAGAATAACCAGCAGCTGATCTGTTATTTGAACCTCTATTTAACTAGGCAAGTCAGTTAAGAACAAATTCTTATTTACAATGACAGCCTACTCCGGCCAAACCCGGACGCCACCTTACGGGATTCCCAATCACAGCCAGATGTGATACAGCCTGGATTTGAACCAGGTACTGCAGTGACACCTCTTGCACTGAGATGCAGTGTCTTAGACCACTGCGCCACTCGGGAGTTATGACTAGGCACAAATAATTTGAATACATTTTTGAATACGCATACATGCTAGAATAACACTATTTTACCAATAGATAGTCAGAACACATCATCAAATACATTAAATGTACTACGTCCATCAGACAAATTACTGTCATCGCTGAACAACGATGTGATTATTTAGGCTACTTAAACATTTCTGACAGTGTTTTTGTTGTTGTTGCTTGCTTTACATTATTGCCTAGACCAGTATTTCTCAAACTTGGTCCTGGGGCCCCCACCTGGGTGCACATTTAGTTTTTTCCCCCTAGCACTACACAGCTGATTCAAATAATCAACTGTGTAACTTGCACCCAGTGGGGGGGGGGGCAGGTCCGAGTTTGGGAAACCCTAGCCTAGACCATACTTAGGGGGAGTTAGCAAAGACATGTGTTCTGATTGGTCCGTCTGTCTTTGTTCAGGCT
The DNA here is from genome assembly GCF_029448725.1 of Salvelinus fontinalis. Taxonomy (NCBI): domain Eukaryota; kingdom Metazoa; phylum Chordata; class Actinopteri; order Salmoniformes; family Salmonidae; genus Salvelinus; species Salvelinus fontinalis. The sequence continues at coordinate 5,525,325 of NC_074673.1, forward strand.
TGTGATTGGATTGCAGATATAACCTTATAGCACCAAGTTCTAATGGGTTAATGCTGATAGACCTTTCTAGTTTGTCATTCCCCCGCCCCCCCCCCCCCCCCCACTTAATATTAACTTTTTCAAAATTCTTACTTCACAGACATATGAAGAACCATTTAAAGATCTATTATATGTGACTAACTCCTTTTTGACAAATATGTCGGAACCTTATAGTTCCAAGGTCTCAATTTGTAGTTTACAAGTCATTGCATGTATAGATTTTTTTTTAAACTTAAGACTTGTGAATCGACTCGACGTGCTCTTAGAATGTACAACGTGGACTTGACCCGTTCTACTCGGGACTCAGACCTTGTGACTTGAGACTTGCTTGTGTCTCCTATAATAGGGACTTGGTCCCACCTCTGGTAAATATGAAAATATATTACAAAATAAATCCAATCATTATTGTCATATTGAGATATGTAAAACATATTTTAGCTTTGAATTTTTTATAAGTTTACTTCAAATCACAGATAAATTCCAAATATGGCAACCACAACAGCAGAAATAAACACAAAATCGATAGTCCAAATCAATTTTATTACTTTTGTGTAGTGTAGGTGAATAGTTTATGGTATCATGTAAACTTTGTATATACACTAAACTACAATATAATAATTACAATAAATTATCAAATTACGATCGTCAGTATAATTGCATGAACAGGAATAGATAAGTCTAAGAATTTAAATAAGTAGGTATTCGCAAAAGGTTGTACAGTGGGGCAAAAAAGTATTTAGTCAGCCACCAATTGTGCAAGTTCTCCCACTTTAAAAGATGAGAGAGGCCTGTCATTTTCATCATAGGTACACTTCAACTATGACAGACAAAAATGAGGAAAATAAATCCAGAAAATCACATTGTAGGATTTTTTATGAATTTATTTGCAAATTATGGTGGAAAATAAGTATTTGGTCACCTACAAACAAGCAAGATTTCTGGCTCTCACAGACCTGTAACTTCTTCTTTAAGAGGCTCCTCTGTCCTCCACTCGTTACCTGTATTAATGGCACCTGTTTGAACTTGTTATCAGTATAAAAGACAACCTGTCCACAACCTCAAACAGTCACACTCCAAACTCCACTATGGCCAAGACCAAAGAGCTGTCAAAGGACACCAGAAACAAAATTGTAGACCTGCACCAGGCTGGGAAGACTGAATCTGCAATAGGTAAGCAGCTTGGTTTGAAGAAATCAACTGTGGGAGCAATTATTAGGAAATGGAAGACATACAAGACCACTGATAATCTCCCTCGATCTGGGGCTCCACGCAAGATCTCACCCTGTGGGGTCAAAATGATTACAAGAACGGTGAGCAAAAATCCCAGAACCACACGGGGGGACCTAGTGAATGACCTGCAGAGAGCTGGGACCAAAGTAACAAAGCCTACCATCAGTAACACACTACGCCGCCAGGGACTCAAATCCTGCAGTGCCAGACGTGTCCCCCTGCTTAAGCCAGTACATGTCCAGGCCCGTCTGACGTTTGCTAGAGAGCATTTGGATGATCCAGAAGAATATTGGGAGAATGTCATATGGTCAGATGAAACCAAAATAGAACTTTTTGGTAAAAACTCAACTCGTCGTGTTTGGAGGACAAAGAATGCTGAGTTGCATCCAAAGAACACCATACCTACTGTGAAGCATGGGGGTGGAAACATCATGCTTTGGAGCTGTTTTTCTGCAAAGGGACCAGGACGACTGATCCGTGTAAAGGAAAGAATGAATGGGGCCATGTATCGTGAGATTTTGAGTGAAAACCTCCTTCCATCAGCAAGGGCATTGAAGATGAAACGTGGCTGGGTCTTTCAGCATGACAATGATCCCAAACACACCGCCCGGGCAACGAAGGAGTGGCTTCGTAAGAAGCATTTCAAGGTTGTGGAGTGGCCTAGCCAGTCTCCAGATCTCAACACCATAGAAAATCTTTGGAGGGAGTTGAAAGTCCGTGTTGCCCAGCAACAGCCCCAAAACATCACTGCTCTAGAGGAGATCTGCATGGAGGAATGGGCCAAAATACCAGCAACAGTGTGTGAAAACCTTGTGAAGACTTACAGAAAACGTTTGACCTCTGTCATTGCCAACAAAGGGTATATAACAAAGTATTGAGATAAACTTTTGTTATTGACCAAATACTTATTTCCCACCATAATTTGCAAATAAATTCATAAAAAATCCTACAATGTGATTTTCTGGATTTGTGTTTCTCATTTTGTCTTTCATAGTTGAAGTGTACCTATGATGAAAATTACAGGCCTCTCTCATCTTTTTAAGTGGGAGAACTTGCACAATTGGTGGCTGACTAAATACTTTTTTGCCCCACTGTATATTCATGTCAGCTAGATATTATCTAGTGTTTGTCATGTGAACATCTCAAGCAGTTACGTGAATTCCACAGGTGGAAAAGGAACTGGAATGGAAAATGTGGCATCGACCAATAGGATTGGTCCTGGCATCGACCAAGAGGATTGGTCCTGGCATCGACCAAGAGGATTGGTCCTGGCATCGACCAAGATGATTGGTCCTGGCATCGACCAAGATGATTGGTCCTGGCATCGACCAAGATGACTAGTGACTCTTGAGGGTTGGTTCCAAATGTATGAACTGTTTTTCATCATATCTCAAATCTAAACATTGCATCATACTACATCTTATACATTAGGGTATTGAAGACATTCTTCCTCTAACTCTTTTACTCTGTATATTCACCACTAGATTCATTTCAAACTTTGTTATTCATCACCATCTACTTCACACGAGTTCTCTTTAGACCACCTGCTTTAAACTAGAATAGCTATATCATCATTCTGTGTGTGATTATGAATTTCATTAAGATATATTGACCTTGCGTGATCTAAAATACTTAATGTGATACGTTATTAAAGCTCGTAATAAAAGTGTATCTTTTGCGGGGTTTTTTGTTTGTTTGTTGATAATGACTGTTAACTTGTCAAAGACCACGGTTCAAACGTACCCTGACACACCACTACAGTAAGACTGAGTGTTTACAATGCCCTTTACCACTGTGTATATATGTTCAACTGAATCTGAACCTATGACTCTATTCAAGCAGAGTGGAACACGTCTGGCTCCATCTATCTACCACTGAATTCACTTGGTCAGTTTTTCCTCTTCTGTGTCGTTTTCCTTAAGCCCAGATCTGAAATTTAAAGAAAATTAATAAATAGAGAGAAACATAAACATAAACATAAAAAAGAGACCATGATGCTGTTCTATAGAAAAATAAAATGGAGAGGGTGGGCACCAGGGAAAACCCAGATGGATAGAAGAAGAATAGAATGATAAGATAGATAGGATCAATATATAAGATAGATAGGATAGGATCAATAGATAGGATAGGATCAATAGGTAAGATAGATAGGATCAATAGATAAGATAGATAGGACCAATAGATTAGATAGGATAGGATCAATAGATAAGATAGATAGGATAGGATCAATAGATAAGATAGATAGGATAGGATAGAATGGATGGATAGATAGGAGTAGGCAATACTAATAATTTGTCTTTTGGGAATATAACCCAGGTGATAACCCTTATCCCTCACCCTGAGAGTGTGGTCCCATGACCCTGAGCAGAAGGCCGTTCCGTCAGGAGACAAACGCAGAGTGCTGACACGGTTCTCATGTCCAAACAGGATGGACACCCTCGTCCCCTTCAGGACATCCCACACGTTGATGGTGTAGTCGTTGTAGCCACCGAACAGTAGCCGGCCTGAAGAAGAGAATACATGTCCTCTTTCAACAATGTAGATGGCAATACATCGTTTCTGAAGAGAAGGTTAATGTGACAGGACGCTGTTCATATTCAGCTTACTGGACATGGACCACTAAAGGGTAGACTGGTTAGTGACATGGACCACTAAAGGGTAGACTGGTTAGTGACATGGACCACTAAAGGGTAGACTGGTTAGTGACATGGACCACTAAAGGGTAGACTGGTTAGTGACATGGACCACTAAAGGGTAGACTGGTTAGTGACATGGACCACTAAAGGGTAGACTGGTTAGTGACATGGACCACTAAAGGGTAGACTGGTTAGTGACATGGACCACTAAAGGGTAGACTGGTTAGTGACATGGACCACTAAAGGGTAGACTGGTTAGTGACATGGACCACTAAAGGGTAGACTGGTTAGTGACATGGACCACTAAAGGGTAGACTGGTTAGTGACATGGACCACTAAAGGGTAGACTGGTTAGTGACATGGACCACTAAAGGGTAGACTGGTTAGTGACATGGACCACTAAAGGGTAGACTGGTTAGTGACATGGACCACTAAAGGGTAGACTGGTTAGTGACATGGACCACTAAAGGGTAGACTGGTTAGTGACATGGACCACTAAAGGGTAGACTGGTTAGTGACATGGAACACTAAAGGGTAGACTGGTTAGTGACATGGACCACTAAAGGGTAGACTGGTTAGTGACATGGACCACTAAAGGGTAGACTGGTTAGTGACATGGACCACTAAAGGGTAGACTGGTTAGTGTCATGGACCACTAAAGGGTAGACTGGTTAGTGACATGGACCACTAAAGGGTAGACTGGTTAGTGTCATGGAACACTAAAGGGTAGACTGGTTAGTGACATGGACCACTAAAGGGTAGACTGGTTAGTGACATGGACCACTAAAGGGTAGACTGGTTAGTGTCATGGACCACTAAAGGGTAGACTGGTTAGTGACATGGACCACTAAAGGGTAGACTGGTTAGTGTCATGGAACACTAAAGGGTAGACTGGTTAGTGACATGGACCACTAAAGGGTAGACTGGTTAGTGACATGGACCACTAAAGGGTAGACTGGTTAGTGACATGGACCACTAAAGGGTAGACTGGTTAGTGACATGGACCACTAAAGGGTAGACTGGTTAGTGACATGGACCACTAAAGGGTAGACTGGTTAGTGTCATGGAACACTAAAGGGTAGACTGGTTAGTGACATGGACCACTAAAGGGTAAACTGGTTAGTGACATGGACCACTAAAGGGTAGACTGGTTAGTGACATGGACCACTAAAGGGTAGACTGGTTAGTGACATGGACCACTAAAGGGTAGACTGGTTAGTGACATGGACCACTAAAGGGTAGACTGGTTAGTGACATGGACCACTAAAGGGTAGACTGGTTAGTGTCATGGACCACTAAAGGGTAGACTGGTTAGTGACATGGACCACTAAAGGGTAGACTGGTTAGTGTCATGGACCACTAAAGGGTAGACTGGTTAGTGACATGGAACACTAAAGTGTGGACTAGTTAGTGACATGGAACACTAAAGTGTGGACTAGTTAGTGACATGGAACACTAAAGTGTAGACTAGTTAGTGACATGGAACACTAAAGTGTAGACTAGTTAGTGACATGGAACACTAAAGTGTGGACTAGTTAGTGACATGGAACACTAAAGTGTAGACTAGTTAGTGACATGGAACACTAAAGTGTGGACTAGTTAGTGACATGGAACACTAAAGTGTGGACTAGTTAGTGACATGGAACACTAAAGTGTAGACTAGTTAGTGACATGGAACACTAAAGTGTGGACTAGTTAGTGACATGGAACACTAAAGGGTAGACTGGTTAGTGACATGGACCACTAAAGTGTGGACTAGTTAGTGACATGGACCACTAAAGTGTGGACTAGTTAGTGACATGGACCACTAAAGGGTAGACTGGTTAGTGACATGGACCACTAAAGGGTAGACTGGTTAGTGACATGGACCACTAAAGGGTAGACTGGTTAGTGACATGGACCACTAAAGGGTAGACTGGTTAGTGACATGGACCACTAAAGTGTGGACTAGTTAGTGACATGGAACACTAAAGTGTAGACTGGTTGAACAGAAGAGAGGTAAAAGCACGTGTACTAGATGAAGTCCATGAATACAGTATCTTACCACTGAGAGAGAAGTCAACACTGGAGGCACCAAATATGATGCTCTCTTTGGAATAAATGGCCACTTCTCTGTCTGCTCTCAGGTCATAGAGACGACACTGAAACAAACACATGCATTAATAACTCGTTTTTTTTGTTTTTTTTTGACAAACGGGGTAAAAACATTCAATGTCAAAGTACTTCATGAACTTTGACACTGGAAGGAAGCATCAACATGTGATCAAGCAGTAAATTATATTGATGCTAACTTACTGTAGCATCATCAGAGCCGGAGGCAAATGCATCTCCACTGGGGTAGTACCTGATGCCAAGGATGAGATAAACGGCAGGTAATATATAACGAACCATACAAAAAGTGGAGAGTAGCTTAGTTTCACAGGGACAGTGCCAGCTAGTTTTCAACTGCAGTTGCCTGGGGGTCACTTATTATTAATACAGGGTGTATGAACACAGTGTGTCCGTGTCAGGTCTCTAAGTCCCTTGGAATGAATTCATATCTCCTTACCTGACACTGTTGATGTCTGATTCGTGTGTTTCGAAGGACTGAATGCACTGGCCTGAGCGCATGTCCCATACGTTAGCCTTCTTGTCACAGCCCTGTGTTTAGACACACAGAAGAAGATCAAGGAATTCATTAATTATTGCTAAACCTTTTTTGAAAGGTTTTAAAATCCAAAATAAGGTTTAACTTCCAAGTGGCTTTTCCTGGTTAAATAAAAGTTAAATGAAAAAAATATCCACATTATGTCAAATGTAACACAGTATCTTTGCATTCTGGACCACACATGGCCCTAGAGACAGGGGTTTGAATCTCAAGCCTGCCACGATTTCCTCACTATCATTTCAAATCTCTCTGAATAAAAATGTTTTTAAAAAATACAAAAGGAAAGTAAAAAAGGGAAAAGACAATGCTTAGAGGAGGTCAGGCTGTTTATTCACAATTTCTCTATTGTGGGACAATAAAGTGAAATGCTACTAGTCTCCTCCTCACCCCAGAGACGAAGGTGTTGCCAGTCTCAGAAGGAGCCAGGTCCAGACAAAGAACATCAGAGGCGTGTCCATGGAAACTCTGCAACAGCTGACCGCTCTCCACATCCCATAATGCACAGGTTCCGTCTCCGCTGGACGTCAGGATCTGGAACACAAAGGGGGGTTCATCACAAACTGCATCTTGGGATCACAACATAATACACGTGCTCATATAAGGGGGTGAAAACTGCCACGTAGTCATTCATTAAATGTCAATGGGAGACGAAGTGAAAAACGTGATTTAAGTGAAAGTTAGGATTTACCGCATAATGTACAGTGGGGCAAAAAAAGGATCTAGTCAGCCACCAATTGTGCAAGTTCTCCCACTTAAAAAGATGAGAGAGGCCTGTAATTTTCATAGGTACACTTCAACTATGACAGACAAAATGAGGAAAATAAATCCAGAAAATCACATTGTAGGATTTTTTATGAATTTATTAGCAAATTATGGTGGAAAATAAGTATATCTCTTTAAGTGGGAGAACTTACACAATTGGTGGCTGACTAAATACTTTTTTGCCCCACTGTACATATGGGACTGATTTCCCAGATCTATATTCGGCTCATTTCAGGACAAAATAATATTCTATATTGAATATGTCAGTGAAACCAGCCCCTAGAGAGCAAAGTACAACTACAATACTTCAAGTAGTAAGGTCAGAGGGAAGCCATTGAAAAAACTTTGGCTGTTCAGAATTCAGATTTCTGAATTCTATGACACTGACCCATAAATAGAAGAGTCTTGGCCCGAGGCTAAAGCATGTGACTAAACACAGCAAATGGGGAACATTAGATGGTTGTGAATTATTAAACAGGAACGGAAATTCTTTCCAGGTCGGGTATAGAGTGCAGTACAGTATGACGGGCAGTGATTTCCCATTACTCATCTGCCATAGGAAAGTAGTAGAAATTCAGATGCCTCATCCTAATTTGATCATCCTGTTGTTGCAGAAATGTTTCTGCACATCAGGAAATGCAAACTTGTAGTGATTTTGAGGTTTAAAAAGGCTTCTAAAGTTTGTAATTTCCACTTTAAAATGTCAGACTTGATTTGCTCAAAGGAAAAATGTAGCAATCCCTACCAAAAAACAATCCATTAATTATTATCCATATAACAATTCACATTTCCTGTTGCTGCAGGATTATTTTCCTGGTGTGAAACTGGTTCAAATTATGATGCGGCATATCAGTAGGTTTCTCTTTTAAACTGATTTTGCAGTAATCAAGTAATTCAACAAGTTATAGAAGGGAGCGAATACAAAACCTTGGTAAAGACTATAACAAAATATATACAAATGATACAACAAATAATAATTACATCAGAATAAGAAAAATGTATTCTCTAACCTGCATGTCTGAGTTGGTGAAGCTACAAGCAGATAAGTAGTTGGTGTGCATGGCGACAGACTTCTTCTTCGCTGCCAGGTTCTCATTCTTGTCCAACGACAGAGGGTACACTGAGCACTTGTTGTCCAGACCACTGAAACACAATCAATCCATCACATTTTATTTATAAACTCTCTTTAACGTCAACAGTTGTGACAGGAGCTTCACAGTAACCGGGCCAAGACCCAAAAGTGCACAGTGGGAAAATGGAGCGTGTGGGTGGAGCAGGGGGACTTACCCACAGGCCACTGCACATCCAGGAGTACAGGAACTTACCCACAAGCCACTGCACATCCAGAGGGGGCGTAGGCACAGGCCATCACCCAGGTGCACGGCATGGTCACTGCATGCTCCTAGAGGACAAATTTGATTTGATTTAGATTCTTGATTTGACTGTGTAATTGTTGTGATGCAGGGATCCCTTTCAAAAGGAGACCTTGGTTTCAATGGGACTCAAAGGTAAAAAATATATTAAAATAGTGCACTACTTTTGACTAACATTTGGAATGGGGTGGTCAAGGTAGGGCACAGACCCAGTTTAGAGTTCCTACAACATTTTATTTTTTAACCTTAATCGATGAAAGGTGGATTTTTTTTCAATATACTGTAATTCTAATGATTCAACGCATGAAATGGTTCAGCTGAGGTTTGGTACATTTTCCCTGTTCAAATCAATCATCAATCTGTGCCAAAAGGTGTTACAGTGTTTGCATTCAAGGTCAGGATTTTATCAAAGGGCGTTGGCATACAGCAGTAAATTCCCTTGAAAGTGACATCCAGAGTGTGAATTATACCGGGACATTCAGGGGTGTCTATAATACCGTGACATCCAGGGGTGTCTATAATACCGGGACATCCAGGGGTGTCTATAATACTGGGACATTCAGGGGTGTCTATAATACCAGGACATTCAGGGGTGTCTATAATACTGTGACATCCAGGGGTGTCTATAATACCGGGACATTCAGGGGTGTCTATAATACCAGGACATTCAGGGGTGTCTATAATACCAGGACATTCAGGGGTGTCTATAATACCGGGACATTCAGGGGTGTCTATAATACCGTGACATTCAGGGGTGTCTATAATACCAGGACATCCAGGGGTGTCTATAATACTGTGACATCCAGGGGTGTCTATAATACTGTGACATCCAGGGGTGTCTATAATACCGGGACATTCAGGGGTGTCTATAATACCAGGACATTCAGGGGTGTCTATAATACCAGGACATTCAGGGGTGTCTATAATACCGTGACATCCAGGGGTGTCTATAATACCGTGACATTCAGGGGTGTCTATAATACCAGGACATTCAGGGGTGTCTATAATACCAGGACATTCAGGGGTGTCTATAATACCGTGACATTCAGGGGTGTCTATAATACTGTGACATCCAGGGGTGTCTATAATACCGGGACATTCAGGGGTGTCTATAATACCAGGACATTCAGGGGTGTCTATAATACCGGGACATTCAGGGGTGTCTATAATACCGGGACATTCAGGGGTGTCTATAATACTGTGACATCCAGGGGTGTCTATAATACCGGGACATTCAGGGGTGTCTATAATACCAGGACATTCAGGGGTGTCTATAATACCGGGACATTCAGGGGTGTCTATAATACCGTGACATTCAGGGGTGTCTATAATACCGGGACATTCAGGGGTGTCTATAATACTGGGACATTCAGGGGTGTCTATAATACCAGGACATTCAGGGGTGTCTATAATACCGGGACATTCAGGGGTGTCTATAATACCGGGACATTCAGGGGTGTCTATAATACCAGGACATTCAGGGGTGTCTATAATACCGGGACATTCAGGGGTGTCTATAATACCAGGACATTCAGGGGTGTCTATAATACCGGGACATTCAGGGGTGTCTATAATACCGGGACATTCAGGGGTGTCTATAATACCGGGACATTCAGGGGTGTCTATAATACTGGGACATTCAGGGGTGTCTATAATACCAGGACATTCAGGGGTGTCTATAATACCGGGACATTCAGGGGTGTCTATAATACCGGGACATTCAGGGGTGTCTATAATACCAGGACATTCAGGGGTGTCTATAATACCGGGACATTCAGGGGTGTCTATAATACCGGGACATTCAGGGGTGTCTATAATACCGGGACATTCAGGGGTGTCTATAATACCGGGACATTCAGGGGTGTCTATAATACCGGGACATTCAGGGGTGTCTATAATACCGGGACATTCAGGGGTGTCTATAATACCGGGACATTCAGGGGTGTCTATAATACCGGGACATTCAGGGGTGTCTATAATACCAGGACATTCAGGGGTGTCTATAATACCAGGACATTCAGGGGTGTCTATAATACCGTGACATCCAGGGGTGTCTATAATACCGTGACATTCAGGGGTGTCTATAATACCGTGACATTCAGGGGTGTCTATAATACCGGGACATTCAGGGGTGTCTATAATACTGGGACATTCAGGGGTGTCTATAATACCAGGACATTCAGGGGTGTCTATAATACCGTGACATTCAGGGGTGTCTATAATACCGGGACATTCAGGGGTGTCTATAATACCGGGACATTCAGGGGTGTCTATAATACCGGGACATTCAGGGGTGTCTATAATACCAGGACATTCAGGGGTGTCTATAATACCGGGACATTCAGGGGTGTCTATTTTTAACAGGACCTCATCAACTACATTTATTTATGGGCTGTATAGTAAAGATGTAATTCACCTGTAAAATGTATTACCTTTTTAATGTGAATCATGAACACAACCAGTCATGATGTTTTCATCTGTTTGTCGAACAAATCACTTCAAAAAGTAGGTTAAGTAGGATTACCCGCTCACGTCTACTCCAAAATAATTCCAGCATGCGAACAGTGCTCTGTGCACCCGCCATTTGAATACAAAGGGACATCTATTACAAACACCACATACCAAGTGTTGTGTATTCATGGATGGTGGTGTGTATTCATGGATGTCAAGGGAAGCCAGGTTTTCCAAAAGATGTTAACATGTAAATTTATACAATTATTTCTCATTCGAGCAGTGGCGACCTGTCATTCAGGGCAGGGCCCCACCTGTTTATTTGCCCCTCATTTTTAGCAAAAATAATAATAATTGTATTTCTTTTGGGTTTGTCTGTTTTGCATGTTATTTTGGCATTAATACGTGTCATATATCAGTTTGCAAACAACGGAATAAAAAAAATAAAAAAAGACCCTGCATACAAACTATTTCTTGAGTAAGGCAGCTCCAAAATGCAGGTGTTTCAGCCGAGCTCAGTGCTTTCTGTGGCGGTGGGGTCAGGGCCAGCGGATAATACGGAGTGTTGCGCCGTGATTGGCTCAGTGTTCTGTCACTCACGGTGGACACTACTACTAAGTCTAAGGGTAGACCTCGAAAATTCAAGCCCCTTGGGTGCTGCTATAGAGTTACAGTAGAAGTGCCCATCCATATGTAGCCCATGTATCTAACGCTGTCTGGCCAAAAAGAATGACATGTCATACTCTTTTTGACCTGACAGCATCAGATACATGGGCAACACATACGGAGACAGAGAGGCGCTGTTTCAGTCACTCTGATGTTTTTTTTCTCCTATGAGATTGATGATTCTGGATGAAAATGACAAATATATTCAGAGATGATGTATCAGATCTTTCTGGGGGGGGGGGGCACTGGCCACCACCACAGGTCCATAGGGCACTGACCACCCTGGCCACAACCACAGGTCCATAGGGCACTGGCCACCACCACAGGTCCATAGGGCACTGGCCACCACCACAGGTCCATAGGGCACTGGCCACCCTGGGAACAGCCACAGGTCCATAGGGCACTGGCCACCACCACAGGTCCATAGGGCACTGACCACTCTGGGAACCGCCACAGGTCCATAGGGCACTGGCCACCACCACAGGTCCATAGGGCACTGGCCACCCTGGGAACCGCCACAGGTCCATAGGGCACTGGCCACCACCACAGGTCCATAGGGCACTGGCCACCACCACAGGTCCATAGGGCACTGACCACCCTGGGAACCGCCACAGGTCCATAGGGCACTGACCACCCTGGTCACCACCAAAGGTCCATAGGGCACTGGCCACCACCACAGGTCCATAGGGCACTGGCCACCACCACAGGTCCATAGGGCACTGACCACCACCACAGGTCCATAGGGCACTGACCACCACCACAGGTCCATAGGGCACTGACCACCCTGGGGACCACCACAGGTCCATAGGGCGCTGGCCACCCTGGCCACCACCACAGGTCCATAGGGCACTGACCACCCTGGCCACCACCACAGGTCCATAGGGCACTGGCCACCACCACAGGTCCACTGGTCAGTAGTGCAACATGTAGGGAATAGGGTGCCATTCGGGATGCACAACATTTTTCATCCAAAATCAGATGAAATAACTACAGAAGTTTTGCTATTTCTCCATGGAATTTGTCAACTCTATAGCCTTTCTGGACAGAGAAGAAAAGGTTCCCTACCTTGTTAGTGGTGAAGGCATCCCATACAATCACTTTTCCATCCTGAAAAGAAGTTAGATTCAGGGAAAAACATTAGAAGTGGCACACAGGCCTAACATTCTCTACATTTCCAACAAAAATGCTAAATGCTACAAATGTTATAACTACTGAAAGCAGTGCATATTGTAACGACCCTGGGTTTATAAGCGCGGAAATCGACTCTGCCGTTCGAGCATGCTGAAAGCATTATAATGGCAGAGGTTCTTCCTGTAACTATGGCAACACTATTGTAACGACCCTGGGTTTATAAGCGCGGATATCGACTCTGCTTTTGCGTCACAGCCGATAGAGCGCCGGACCTCGGGCTAGAAGGTCGAGGGTTCGAAACCCGCTCCCTGCCTGTTTCATAACAATATTATTTTTAACCAAAAACAGAAAAACTCAGCACCATGGACAGCGACTGTCAGTATCTCAGAGGTGGCTACTGAAATATACACATCCTGTTTTAGGAGATTTCCCCCAAAAAACTCAAATTCAGCGATGATGAGCTTACAAGAAGAGAGGAAGAGGTCGAAGCGAGAGAGGTTTATTCCGCCGAAAATCTGTCCGCGAAAATAAGACCACAAAGTGAGGAATTTTTGTATGGAGGACAATGAGTGTGTCGAAATTTGGTCAGCAATTTTTTTTGTGGAATTGCTCATTTGCTATGCGAGGCTTATTTGATTGAATATAAGTTCCGTAATGGTTAAGATTATTACGAATGAACTGATATAAGTGGACGTACGTGGCATTTCGGCCACTTTGAAAAAAACGTCTTTATATCGAAGTTGTGCCTGTTGTTCACATGCACATCTGCCCTCACATTGGCTAGAATGGTCCCACCTGATCTGGAATAATCCCGCCTGCCTTCCATCTATGAAGACATGTATTTCCATTGTTAGAGCGGTCACTCGACTATCTTGTCAATATGATAGAAAATCTTTTTTTTTTACCATTCATTTCAGGTACCACGGACATCGACCGTCCATATATCAAGAGCGGTGACTGCATGAACACATTTTTTTTTTTTAGGACTTCAGAAATCTACCCAATAATCTAAAACTCACCTGTGACGAGCTGACGATCCTCCTCTTGTCCTTACACCAGTCCATGCAGAGAACTTTGTTTCCATGTCCCTTCAGAGTCCGCCGGGTCTTCATGATAAACTGGCCCAGTCCATCCACCTTCTCTGCCACCTGGTGGACTGTAGTAGGGACCAAGATCCTACGTTACTATAGTAGGGACCAAGATCCAATGTTACTGTACTGTAGTAGGGACCAAGATCCTATGTTACTATAGTAGGGACCAAGATCCAATGTTACTGTACTGTAGTAGGGACCAAGATCCTATGTTACTATAGTAGGGACCAAGATCCAATGTTACTGTACTGTAGTAGGGACCAAGATCCTATGTTACTATAGTAGGGACCAAGATCCAATGTTACTGTACTGTAGTAGGGACCAAGATCCTATGTTACTGTACTGTAGTAGGGACCAAGATCCAACGTTACTGTAGTAGGGACCAAGATCCAATGTTACTGTACTGTAGTAGGGACCAAGATCCAACGTTACTGTACTGTAGTAGGGACCAAGATCCAATGTTACTGTACTGTAGTAGGGACCAAGATCCTATGTTACTGTAGTAGGGACCAAGATCCTATGTTACTGTAGTAGGGACCAAGATCCTATGTTACTGTACTGTAGTAGGGACCAAGATCCAATGTTACTGTACTGTAGTAGGGACCAAGATCCAATGTTACTGTACTGTAGTAGGGACCAAGATCCAATGTTACTGTACTGTAGTAGGGACCAAGATCCTATGTTACTATACTGTAGTAGGGACCAAGATCCAATGTTACTGTACTGTAGTAGGGACCAAGATCCTATGTTACTGTACTGTAGTAGGGACCAAGATCCAACATTACTGTACTGTAGTAGGGACCAAGATCCAACGTTACTGTACTGTAGTAGGGACCAAGATCCAACGTTACTGTACTCTAGTAGGGACCAAGATCCTATGTTACTGTACTGTAGTAGGGACCAAGATCCTATGTTACTGTACTGTAGTAGGGACCAAGATCCAACGTTACTGTACTGTAGTAGGGACCAAGATCCAACGTTACTGTACTCTAGTAGGGACCAAGATCCTATGTTACTGTAGTAGGGACCAAGATCCAACGTTACTGTACTGTAGTAGGGACCAAGATCCAACGTTACTGTACTGTAGTAGGGACCAAGATCCAATGTTACTGTACTGTAGTAGGGACCAAGATCCTACGTTACTGTGCTGTAGTAGGGACCAAGATCCAACGTTACTGTGCTGTAGTAGGGACCAAGATCCTACGTTACTGTAGTGTAGTAGGGACCAAGATCCAACGTTACTGTACTGTAGTAGGGACCAAGATCCTACGTTACTGTACTGTAGTAGGGACCAAGATCCTACGTTACTGTAGTAGGGACCAAGATCCAACGTTACTGTGCTGTTGTAGGGACCAAGATCCTACGTTACTGTGCTGTAGTAGGGACCAAGATCCAACGTTACTGTACTGTAGTAGGGACCAAGATCCAACGTTACTGTACTGTAGTAGGGACCAAGATCCAACGTTACTGTACTGTAGTAGGGAGTAGGGACCAAGATCCAACATTACTGTGCTGTAGTAGGGGCCAAGATCCAATGTTACTGTACTGTAGTAGGGACCAAGATCCAACATTACTGTACTGTAGTAGGGACCAAGATCCAACATTACTGTACTGTAGTAGGGACCAAGATGCAACATTACTGTACTGTAGTAGGGACCAAGATCCTACGTTACTGTACTGTAGTAGGGACCAAGATCCAACGTTACTGTACTGTAGTAGGGACCAAGATCCTACGTTACTGTACTGTAGTAGGGACCAAGATCCAACATTACTGTACTGTAGTAGGGACCAAGATCCTACGTTACTGTACTGTAGTAGGGACCAAGATCCAACGTTACTGTACTATAGTAGAGACCAAGATCCAATGTTACTGTACTGTAGTAGGGACCAAGATCCAACGTTACTGTACTGTAGTAGGGACCAAGATCCTACGTTACTGTACTGTAGTAGGGACCAAGATCCAATGTTACTGTACTGTAGTAGGGAGTAGGGACCAAGATCCAACATTACTGTAGTAGGGACCAAGATCCTACGTTACTGTAGTAGGGACCAAGATCCAACGTTACTGTACTGTAGTAGGGACCAAGATCCAATGTTACTGTACTGTAGTAGGGACCAAGATCCTATGTTACTGAAGTAGGGACCAAGATCCTACGTTACTGTAGTAGGGACCAAGATCCTACGTTACTGTACTGTAGTAGGGACCAAGATCCAATGTTACTGTACTGTAGTAGGGACCAAGATCCAACGTTACTGTACTGTAGTAGGGACCAAGATCCAACGTTACGGTAGTAGGGACCAAGATCCTACGTTACTGTACTGTAGTAGGGACCAAGATTCTACGTTACTGTACTGTAGTAGGGACCAAGATCCAATGTTACTGTACTGTAGTAGGGAGTAGGGACCAAGATCCAATGTTACTGTACTGTAGTAGGGACCAAGATCCTACGTTACTGTACTGTAGTAGGGACCAAGATCCAACGTTACTGTAGTAGGGACCAAGATCCAACATTACTGTAGTAGGGACCAAGATCCAACGTTACTGTAATAGGGACCAAGATCCAATGTTACTGTACTGTAGTAGGGACCAAGATCCAATGTTACTGTGCTGTTGTAGAGACCAAGATCCAATGTTACTGTACTATAGTAGGGACCAAGATCCAACGTTACTGTACTGTAGTAGGGACCAAGATCCAACGTTACTGTGCTGTTGTAGAGACCAAGATCCAATGTTACTGTACTGTAGTAGGGACCAAGATCCAATGTTACTGTACTGTAGTAGGGACCAAGATCCAATGTTACTGTACTGTAGTAGGGACCAAGATCCAACGTTACTGTAGTAGGGACCAAGATCCTACGTTACTGTACTGTAGTAGGGACCAAGATCCAACGTTACTGTACTGTAGTAGGGACCAAGATCCAATGTTACTGTACTGTAGTAGGGACCAAGATCCTATGTTACTGTACTGTAGTAGGGACCAAGATCCAATGTTACTGTACTGTAGTAGGGACCAAGATCCTACGTTACTGTAGTAGGGACCAAGATCCAACGTTACTGTACTGTAGTAGGGACCAAGATCCAAAGTTACTGTGCTGTTGTAGGGACCAAGATCCAACGTTTGCTTATGGTGTTATCATACCCCGAGCTGAGCACGGTCTTAATGTGTTCTAGCATTAAAACACCCCGCCGGGCTGGGGATTCATATTAAACCGCAGTCAACGGTTAGAGATGTTAAAATTAATCTCTCTGATCTCAACAAGGTCGACAAACTAAGCATGAATCAAGGATGAATAATGTTTTAAGCACCAATCTCGGCTGTAATAAAACTGTGCGTTTGAGTGTGAAAAGAAATCGCAAATAGAGGAGTAAATTCCACCAAAGCCTAAGCTATATGTCTAATTGCAGCTGGAAAAGTATCTTGTCATTTGAACACATCCGAGTAATATTAATACATAGGCGAGCAAGTGGCTTCAAATATAATAACCATTTACAAATGAATGAAGAATTATCTATTTGCTTCGTATGACCGAGTCAGTGCTTACGGTAGTCTGATAATAGCAATATGACAAATCCACAATATAGGCCTATTATATATATATTCTGATATGGGTCGTGTTGACATTTTTCATGCAGTACTATTCGGAAGGCAGAGCATGTTTTGATTCGCGGGGCCTTCCCTCTCGTCTCATTTTCAGCACCACTCACGTTCGACATCGTGCAGCTTCGCTCTTTCGTCCTCGAGCTTCGTTTTCAACGTGTCCGATTCCGCTTTTAGGTTAGTGAGAGTCTCATTCGGTTGTACCTCCTGTGTAGCCATTTCAGGGTTTGTGGAAAATATCATATATATTCCCGTTGTCAGAGCAGATGCGGGCAGCAAAAATAAATTAAAAAAATAGTATATTTTGCAAGCTAAAGGACGCGGGGCTCACAGCTGATGCAGCTCTCATGACGTCAGAGGAAAGATGTTTTCTCGGGAGGGGAGGGAGGCTGCCAGCGCCGCTGTGTAGGCTAGATCCATCAAGTGCGCAATAGCTACTCTATGATAAAACAAAATTGTGGTCACTTCCATTACCGCTAATGTTGTTGCGCTTGACGCAGAAAATAGATACTTGTTTTTCCTTCAACCATAACATAAAACATTCTAGACATGGTCAACACTGATGCGATCACGTAGGTCTAAAGTGTATTCGTTTGCATAGGTGTAAGAAATCCTTACAAAAAGAACAAAACAGAAATCAACTAATACAACATTTTATTCGCATGTAATTCATTTTAGGCACATGTATTTACAGTGCCTTCAGGAAGTGTTCACACCCCTTGACTTTTTCCCTTTACATTGTTGTTACAGCCGGAATTTAAAATGGATTACATTTAGATGTGTCTTCACTGGCCTACACACAATACCCCATAATGTCAAAGTTGAATCATGCTTAAAATATATATATTTTAAACATGACTCAGGAGTGTACTGTATGTAAATTCAATATTTCTGTATTACATTTTTTATACATTTGCAAAAATGTTTACAAATATGTTTTCACTTCATCATTATGGGGTATTGTGTATAGATGGGTGAGAAAAAAACTCAATTTAATCTATTTTAAATTCAGGCTGTAACTCAACAAAATGTGGAAAAGGTCAACGGGGAATGAATACTTTCTGAATCCTCTAAACAAAAATATAAACACATATTAAGTGTTGGTCCCATGTTTCATGAACTGAAATCAAAAAATCCCAGAAATGTACCATACGCAATTATTTCTCTCAAATAAAGCGCATTTCTTTCAAATTTTGTGAACCAATTTGTTTACATCCCTGTTAGTGAACATTTCTCCTTTTCCAAGATAATCCATCCACCTGACAGGTGTGGCATATCAAGAAGCAGACTAAACAGCATGATCATTACACAGGTGCACCTTGTGCTGGGGACAATAAAAGGCCACTCTAATGTGCAGTTTTGTCACAACACAATGCCACAGATGTCTCAAGTTGAGGGAGTGTGCAATTGGCATGCTAACAAGCAGGAATGTCCACCAGAGCTGTTGCTAGAGAATTTAATGTTAATTTTTCTACCATAAGCCATTGTCATTTGTCATTGTCATTGTTAATGTCATTTTAGAGAATTTGGCAGTAAGTCCAACCGGCCTTACAACCGCAAACCACGTGTAACCACGCCAGTCCAGGACCTCCACATCCGGGCTTCTTCACCTGTGGGATCATCTGAGACCAGCCACCTGGACAGCTGATGAAACTGTTGGTTTGCACAACCGAAGACTTTCGGCACAAACTGTAAGAAACCGTCTCCGGGAAGCTCATCCGCGGGCTCGTCGTCCTCACCAGGGTCTTGACCTGACTGCAGTTCGATGTCGTAACCGACTTCAGTGGGTAAATTGTCACCTTCGATGGCCACTGGCACGCTGGAGAAGTGTGTTCTTCATGGATGAACCCCGGTTTCAACTGTACCGGGCAGGTGGCAGACAGAATGTATGGCGTTGTGTGGGAGAGCATTTGCTGATGGTGTTGTGTGGGAGAGAGTTTGCTGATGGCGTTGTGTGGGAGAGCGTTTGCTGATGGCGTTGTGTGGGAGAGCGTTTGCTGATGGCGTTGTGTGGGAGAGCGTTTGCTGATGGCGTTGTGTGGGAGAGCGTTTGCTGATGGCGTTGTGTGGGAGAGCGTTTGCTGATGGCGTTGAGTGGGAGAGCGTTTGCTGATGGCGTTGTGTGGGAGAGCGTTTGCTGATGGTGTTGTGTGGGAGAGAGTTTGCTGATGGCGTTGTGTGGGAGAGCGTTTGCTGATGGCGTTGTGTGGGAGAGCGTTTGCTGATGGCGTTGTGTGGGAGAGTTTGCTGAACAGAAAACTGATGAGTTTGCTGATGTCAACGTTGTGAACAGAGTGGCCTATGGTGTTGGTGGGGTTATGGTATGGACAAGGCATAAGCTACGGATAATCATTTTATCGATGGCAATTTGAATACACAGAGATACCGTGACGAGATCCTGAGGCCCATTGTCGTGCCGTTCATCCTCCTCCATCACCTCATGTTTCAGCATCATAATGCACAGCCCCATGTCACAGTACACAATTCCTGGAAGCTGAAAATGTCCCAGTTCTTCCATGGCCTGCATACTCACCAGACATGTCACCCATTGAGCATGTATGGGATCAAAGTGTATTACAGAGTGTTCCAGTTCCCACCAATATCCAGTAACTTCTCACAGCCATTTGAAGAGGAGTGGGACAACATTCCACAGGCCACAATCAACAGCCTGGTCAACTCTATGTGAAGGAGATGTGTCACGCTGCATGAGGCAAATGGTGGTCACACCAGATACTGACTGGTTTTCTGATCCAAGCCCCTACCTTTTTTTAAAAAAGTATCTGTGATCAACAGATGCATATCTCTATTCCCAGTCATGTGAAATCCATAGATTAGGGCCTAATACATTTATTTCAAATGGGACTGATTTCCTTATATGAACTGTAACTCTGTAAAATCAGTTAAATTGTTGCATTTATTTTTGTTCAGTGTATTATTTAAGATACAAAAATACTTCTACAGTATGATTTACAAAATATATATTCAAAACAACAAAAAAATACATATTTGATGTACTGTGCATGTTACTCCAAAACATTGAGTGGACACATTTCAATTTACTATATAACGAAAAAAAAGTTTGATATTGAACTTAAAACTGTTTTCTACAGAACTGCATTTCTCATCTCATCTAGCTGAGAAGTAAGGTTTGTCACTATACTACCAAGCATTTAGCTCTGCAACAGCATCTGCATTTATGTCACACATTCATCAGCGTAATATTTTTTATCAAAACTGTATTACGAGTGTAAATGAAAACAACTAAATCATTTTTACAAGGCTATTTGGCTACAATGGCAGTTGGTGGCAGCCGAGACGCTGGCGGACAGTGGCACCTCACTCCTGCCAGCTTTTCCCCCGTCATCCCTGGGATTCAAACCAGCAACCTTTAGGTTACTGGACCGCTTCTCTAAAGTCAAGGCTACCGCCTCCCCCAGAGGTCAGGGGTTAGACCCTGGTGATGAAGCTCAGTCTGAGTCTGGATGGCAGTTGCAGTAGCTCCAGGGCCTGAGAGGATGGGGTGAAGGGGTCAGGGGTTAGACCCTGGTGATGAAGCCCAGTCTGAGGCTGGATGGCAGTTGCAGTAGCTCCAGGGCCTGAGAGGACGGGGTGAAGGGGAAGGTGACCTGGAAACGATACTGCGTGTCTAGCATCAGCTGGGAGGATCCCCCCTCACGGTCCTGGAGCAAGCCCTAGGGGACAAGGGAAATACATTCATTTCCTAAATTTAGTTCATTGAAATGGTTTTTGGATTGTCTTGAATTTCCATATACTGGAACTGCTGTGATTAAAATAATTTCATAATAAATTCAGGTGCACATGATCCTTGTCACATGATCCGAGATCGGGGATGCACATTTACACCTTACCTGAACTTTGCGGACAAAAGACGGCGCCACCCTTTTCTCAAAATCATCAATGGGAGTGTAAGAATTCAGAATCTTGACAATCTAGAACAGGACAATAAACAAGGTTCTGTCTGTGACACTGAGTAATATTCACAAAAAAACAGTCAATCTAAAGTATTGCCCGTGTTTAGTATCTGTAAGGATATGGTACAACATTTTGTTAGCTTCTTGTCAAAGTATTATGGGTAATGTAGCACAGCAAGAATCATCAACTAGATTCAGCCACGGGATGATCCTTTCTTGAGCGGATCGTCGGGGGACCGGAACATAACTACTAATAATTTACAGACTGCAAATTGACGGCAAGAAATACACAAACAGATATAATTTTTCACTAAAATAATTTCAAACGTTGTATACAAATCACATCTCTCTATTACGAGTGGGAATACTTGGGAACAGATTTCCCAAATTAAAATCACTTGGAGCTGATTTCCTGGTGCTTTTACAGTGTTTATTGTCAAACAATAAAACGCAAAAAAAAAACATTTATTTTGGCTCAGAAAACTTCGGGGGAGACCAAATAAACCCCCCCGCAGGCCGCCAGTTGAGGAACCCTTGTAGTACATCATCCTTCAGTACCTGTACAGTGTTGAGTTCAGAGCATTGTTCTATGATTTCCTTGGCGTCGTCATCAGTGGTCTTGTTGACCTGCAGCAGCCAGGCAGCCTGACACAGAGGCTTCAGAGTTTCCATGGCACTGGTACCCTGCACGAGGTCCTTCTCCTTCAGCCACTCCTCCAGGTAACTGATGTTACACCTGCAAAACAGGTAGCCTAGCGGTTAAGGAGCGTTCGGACAGTAAACGAAAGGTCGCTGGTTCCAATCACCTGGAAAACAAACAGGTAACTGATGTTACACCCGAAAACATGCTGCTACGTTACCTACGGCAACATACAGACAGGTACCTGAAACATGTTGCTACGTTACCTGAGGCAACATACAGACAGGTACCTGAAACATGCTGCTACGTTACCTACGGCAACATACAGACAGGTACCTGAAACATGCTGCTACGTTACCCACGGCAACATACAGACAGGTACCTGAAACATGCTGCTACGTTACCCACGGCAACATACAGACAGGTACCTGAAACATGCTGCTACGTTACCCACGGCAACATACAGACAGGTACCTGAAACATGTTGCTACGTTACCTACGGCAACATACAGACAGGTACCTGAAACATGTTGCTACGTTACCTACGGCAACATACAGACAGGTACCTGAAACATGTTGCTACGTTACCTACGGCAACATACAGACAGGTACCTGAAACATGCTGCTACGTTACCTACGGCAACATACAGACAGGTACCTGAAACATGTTGCTACGTTACCTACGGCAACATACAGACAGGTACCTGAAACATGTTGCTACGTTACCTACGGCAACATACAGACAGGTACCTGAAACATGCTGCTACGTTACCCACGGCAACATACAGACAGGTACCTGAAACATGTTGCTACGTTACCCACGGCAACATACAGACAGGTACCTGAAACATGTTGCTACGTTTAACATACGTTGTAGGAACTTTCACTGTTTGCTGGGGAGGATTTAACTTTCCATCTCTTCCTCTGTTTCGTCTTGTTCATCACACACACCTACCTGATCTGCATGCCCTTCCTACAGGAGCACATGTCTTTGCGTAGCAGGATGTTGTTGAGTGTGGCCGCACCCACCAGGAAGAAAGTCTGTTTCACAGCCTGTTGGGACAACACAGGGTCAGACACAAACACAGGGTCAGACACAAACACAGGGTCAGACACAAACACAGGTAGATGTTGGGACAACACAGGGTCAGACACAAACACAGGGTCAGACACAAACACAGGGTCAGACACAAACACAGGTAGATGTTGGGACAACACGGGGTCAGACACAAACACAGGTAGATGTTGGGACAACACGGGGTCAGACACAAACACAGGTAGATGTTGGGACAACACGGGGTCAGACACAAACACAGGTAGATGTTGGGACAACACGGGGTCAGACACAAACACAGGTAGATGTTGGGACAACACGGGGTCAGACACAAACACAGGTAGATGTTGGGACAACACGGGGTCAGACACAAACACAGGTAGATGTTGGGACAACACGGGGTCAGACACAAACACAGGTAGATGTTGGGACAACACGGGGTCAGACACAAACACAGGTAGATGTTGGGACAACACGGGGTCAGACACAAACACAGGTAGATGTTGGGACAACACGGGGTCAGACACAAACACAGGTAGATGTTGGGACAACACGGGGTCAGACACAAACACAGGTAGATGTTGGGACAACACGGGGTCAGACACAAACACAGGTAGATGTTGACCCCCCCATCTCCTACCTGTCTGACCCCCCCCATCTCCTACCTGTCTGACCCCCCCCATCTCCTACCTGTCTGACCCCCCCCCCATCTCCTACCTGTCTGACCCCCCCCCCCCATCTCCTACCTGTCTGACCCCCCCCCCATCTCCTACCTGTCTGACCCCCCCCATCTCCTACCTGTCTGACCCCCCCCCATCTCCTACCTGTCTGACCCCCCCCCCCCCATCTCCTACCTGTCTGACCCCCCCCCCCCCCATCTCCTACCTGTCTGACCCCCCCCCCCCCCCATCTCCTACCTGTCTGACCCCCCCCCCCCCATCTCCTACCTGTCTGACCCCCCCCCCCCCATCTCCTACCTGTCTGACCCCCCCCCCATCTC
The DNA here is from genome assembly GCF_029448725.1 of Salvelinus fontinalis. Taxonomy (NCBI): domain Eukaryota; kingdom Metazoa; phylum Chordata; class Actinopteri; order Salmoniformes; family Salmonidae; genus Salvelinus; species Salvelinus fontinalis. The sequence goes on from NC_074673.1 coordinate 5,549,576, forward strand.
CTACCTGTCTGACCCCCCCCCCAACTCCTACCTGTCTGACCCCCCCCCCAACTCCTACCTGTCTGACCCCCCCCCAACTCCTACCTGTCTGACCCCCCCCCAACTCCTACCTGTCTGACCCCCCCCCCAACTCCTACCTGTCTGACCCCCCCCAACTCCTACCCCCCCATCTCCTACCCCCCCATCTCCTACCCCCCCATCTCCTACCCCCCCATCTCCTACCCCCCCATCTCCTACCCCCCCATCTCCTACCTGTCTGACCCCCCCATCTCCTACCTGTCTGACCCCCCCAACTCCTACCTGTCTGACCCCCCCAACTCCTACCTGTCTGACCCCCCCAACTCCTACCTGTCTGACCCCCCCAACTCCTACCTGTCTGACCCCCCCCAACTCCTACCTGTCTGACCCCCCCATCTCCTACCCCCCCATCTCCTACCCCCCCATCTCCTACCCCCCCATCTCCTACCCCCCCATCTCCTACCTGTCTGACCCCCCCATCTCCTACCTGTCTGACCCCCCCATCTCCTACCTGTCTGACCCCCCCAACTCCTACCTGTCTGACCCCCCCCAACTCCTACCTGTCTGACCCCCCCAACTCCTACCTGTCTGACCCCCCCAACTCCTACCTGTCTGACCCCCCCAACTCCTACCTGTCTGACCCCCCCAACTCCTACCTGTCTGACCCCCCCAACTCCTACCTGTCTGACCCCCCCAACTCCTACCTGTCTGACCCCTCCAACTCCTACCTGTCTGACCCCCCCAACTCCTACCTGTCTGACCCCCCCAACTCCTACCTGTCTGACCCCCCCAACTCCTACCTGTCTGACCCCCATCTCCTACCTGTCTGACCCCCATCTCCTACCTGTCTGACCCCCCCAACCCATCTCCTACCTGTCTGACCCCCCCCACCCGTCTCCTACCTGTCTGACCCCCCCCCCACCCCATCTCCTACCTGTCTGACCCCCCCCCCACATCTCCTACCTGTCAGACCCCCCCCCACATCTCCTACCTGTCAGACCCCCCCCCACATCTCCTACCTGTCAGACCCCCCCCCCCCCCATCTCCTACCTGTCAGACCCCCCCCCATCTCCTACCTGTCAGACCCCCCCCCCCTCATCTCCTACCTGTCTGACCCCCCCCCCCATCTCCTACCTGTCTGACCAGCCCCTCCTCCATGCCGTGCTGACTCATAGTGCTGTGGTACAGACTGAGCTGCTGGAGGAGAGAAGAGATGGTGTAGACCTCCTGGTCCTCATAGATACTGCTGGATCGCTTACGGAAGCCTGTAGGCTTCATACTAGAGATTCCCTGGAGACTCTCATGCTCCAGCATACCAGGAACTGGAGGAAACAGACCACGCACTCTTTACGTAGAACAGGTACTGTATGCATGTGTGAATGAAAGAAAACCTTTATTGCCCTTTTTAACCTTTATATAAACAATACTTTCTTGGATTTCTACAAATATTTAATGGAAAGTGACTACCAATGTATGTATCATATGAACGTACAGTACCATTCTACGTTGTAGAATAATAGTGAAGACATCAAAACTATGAAATAACACATATGGAATCATGTAGTAACCAAAAAAAGTGTTAAATAAATCAAAATATATCTTAGATTCTTCAAAGTTGCCACCCTTTGCCTTGATGACAGCTTTGCACACTCTTGGCATTCTCTCAACCAGCTTCATGAGGTAGTCACCTGGAATACATTTAAATGAACAGGTGTGCCTTGTTAAAAATTAATTTGTGGAATTTCTTTCAACTGTTCAGAGGAGACTGAGTGAATCAGGCCTTCATGGTCAAATTGCTGCAAAGAAACCACTACTAAAGGACACCAATAAGAAGAAGAGACTTGCTTGGGCCAAGAAACACGAGCAATGGACATTAGACCGGTGGAAATCGGTCTGATGAGTCCAAATTAGAGATTTTTGGACCCAACCGCCATGTCTTTGTGAGACGCAGAGTAGGTGAACGGATGATCTCTGCATGTGTGGTTCCCACCGTGAAGCATGGAGGAGGAGGTGTGATGGTGCTTTGCTGGCGACACTCAGTGATTTATTTAGAATTCAAGGCACACTTAACCAGCATGGCTACGACAGCATTCTGCAGCGATACGCCATCCCATCTGGTTTGCGCTTAGTGGGACAAACCCCCTTCCTACTACCTGTAGGAATGCCAAAATTGCAAAGCTGTCATCAAGGCAAAGGGTGGCTACTTTGAAGAATCTAAAATAAATTTTGATTTGTTTAACACTTTTTTGGTTACTACATGATTCCATATGTGTTATTTCATAGTGTTGATGTCTTCCCTATTAATCTACAATGTAGAAAATAGTAGAAAAAGAAAGAAAAAAAAATCCCCGGGAATGAGTAGGTGTGTCGAAACGTTTTTTGACTGGTACTGCACATCGTGTTATGTTATGAGAGTAACCTACCGATCATAGGTGTAAGGGTCTTCTCCATGACAGATATAAAGTGGTGATAGATACGGATGGCCAGATCACTGAAGATCTGTCTGTGTTCAGACAAGTCAAAGTTCTGCAAGCAGTTCTTATTCTGACGCGGACTGTTCTGTTTCATAAACTCCTGTGGAAAAAAATGTTAGGATAAAAAATGAAACGATTTTATTATAATAATAACAGATCTTTCGTTCAGAGTATTACTATGCTATATGAAACAACATATGGACTGGTACATTCTCTGTGGATAGAATCCCTGATGGTGTGCAGTATAAACAAAAAAATGGTAGGGGATAATCCTACCTCCTCTCCACTGTACTGCTTCAGACAGTTCAACATGTGGTACATGTTGGAGAGCCAGAATGACAGCAATTCAAAGTCTGCTTGGTGATCCTGAGAAAAGGTAAACAAATGACAACAACATAAAAAACAACAAAAATCCTGAGAACATCTGCATTTGAATGTAAACAATGTCATTCATTCCCGCCAGGGACAAAAGAAGAAGAGCTTATAGTGAGTGGGCCTGTTATGAGTTTCTTTTCCAGTGTCGTATGAAGAACTATGAAATGCAGAACAGGAACCGACTCAGCTTACCGTGATGACCTTCTTAACACCGCTGATTATGGCGTTCATGAGAGACTTGAGCTTGGCTCCGTCGTTGAGGTAGTCAGCGTGGCGGACACACATGAAGAGAAGCTGGGCGGCCATGTTGGGGATCATGTTGACCACTACACCCCTGGGTTTCAGGTCTGCAAACATAGGACAGTTACAAACATGGGCCAGATTAACGGATACACATGAAGAGAAGCTGGGCGGCCATGTTGGGGATCATGTTGACCACTACACCCCTGGGTTTCAGGTCTGCAAACATAGGACAGTTACAAACATGGGCCAGATTAACGGATACACATGAAGAGAAGCTGGGCGGCCATGTTGGGGATCATGTTGACCACTACACCCCTGGGTTTCAGGTCTGACAGAGAGCCGAGTGGTGTTAAGTAGGACACACAACGGAAAGCTTTTGCAAAAAAATAAATCTAATCATTTAAAACAAAGGGTATTCCTTATTGGACAAGTGCAGGTAGTCCCTCCCGGTTTCAGTCTTTCTTCCATTTGATGCCTAATGAACACAACCCAGTTACAGACATGAGCTAAACTCTGTATACTGCTGCTGTTGTTTGAGATGTCACACTTTCATAGTGAGAACTAGTTGTTAGTTCATCCTCTCAGGTTCGTGTGATCTATTTTCTTAGGCCATGTAGACCTGTGTGGTCATGTGATACTATAAAAAACAGTGTCAACTCCAACAAGAACGGTGACGCGGTTCGTTCGCCAGAACGGTGACGTTGTTCGTCACCCAGAACGGTGACGTTGTTCGTCACCCAGAACGGTGACGTTGTTCGTCACCCAGAACGGTGACGTTGTTCGTCACCCAGAACGGTGACGTTGTTCGTTCGCCAGAACGGTGACGTTGTTCGTCACCCAGAACGGTGACGTTGTTCGTCACCCAGAACGGTGACGTTGTTCGTTCGCCAGAACGGTGACGTTGTTCGTCACCCAGAACGGTGACGTTGTTCGTCACCCAGAACGGTGACGTTGTTCGTTCGCCAGAACGGTGGCGCTGTTCGTTACCCAGAACGGTGGCGTTGTTCGTTACCCAGAACGGTGACGTTGTTCGTTACCCAGAACGGTGGCGTTGTTCGTTACCCAGAACGGTGGCGTTGTTCGTTCGCCAGAACGGTGACGTTGTTCGTTCGCCAGAACGGTGACGTTGTTCGTTCGCCAGAACGGTGACGTTGTTCGTTCGCCAGAACGGTGACGTTGTTCGTCACCCAGAACGGTGACGTTGTTCGTCACCCAGAACGGTGACGTTGTTCGTTACCCAGAACGGTGACGTTGTTCGTTACCCAGAACGGTGACGTTGTTCGTTACCCAGAACGGTGACGTTGTTCGTTACCCAGAACGGTGACGTTGTTCGTTACCCAGAACGGTGACGTTGTTCGTTACCCAGAACGGTGACGTTGTTCGTTACCCAGAACGGTGACGTTGTTCGTTACCCAGAACGGTGACGTTGTTCGTTACCCAGAACGGTGACGTTGTTCGTTACCCAGAACGGTAATGTGTTCGTTACCCAGAACGGTGATGTGTTCGTTACCCAGAACGGTGATGTGTTCGTTACCCAGAACGGTGACGTTGTTCGTTACCCAGAACGGTGACGTTGTTCGTTACCCAGAATGGTGATGTGTTCATTACCCAGAATTATGTATTGAATGAGCTTGGGTTCATCCTCCCTCTTGTACTCCAACATCCCGAGGTATTCTTTGGGAATAGTGGGCGCTGGCGTTTGATTGGCTGAGGAAGAAACCCCCCCAAAAACAGGAAATGAGCCGAATATCAAATGTGATAGAATGTACCAGAAGTTTACTTTGTCAGTGCATAATCATGTTACCTTTCTCGGATGTTTGAAGACTCTTCATTTTATTTTGTAGCTTCCTTATCAACCGATCCTTCATGTCGAGTTGTTCTTCAAAGTCCTGCAATAAAATGTAAGTATCACAAGGAGTGACTTACACACACAGTCAGTCACAAACAGTCAGTCACAAACAAGCAGTCAGTCAGTCACAAACAAGCAGTCAGTCAGTCACAAACAAGCAGTCAGTCAGTCACAAACAAGCAGTCAGTCAGTCACAAACAAGCAGTCAGTCAGTCACAAACAAGCAGTCAGTCAGTCAGTCAGTCACAAACAAGCAGTCAGTCAGTCAGTCACAAACAAGCAGTCAGTCAGTCAGTCAGTCACAAACAAGCAGTCAGTCAGTCAGTCAAACAAGCAGTCAGTCAGTCAGTCAGTCAGTCAAACAAGCAGTCAGTCAGTCAGTCAGTCAGTCAAACAAGCAGTCAGTCAGTCAGTCAGTCAGTCAGTCAGTCAAACAAGCAGTCAGTCAGTCAGTCAGTCAGTCAGTCAAACAAGCAGTCAGTCAGTCAGTCAGTCACAAACAAGCAGTCAGTCAGTCAGTCAGTCACAAACAAGCAGTCAGTCAGTCAGTCAGTCACAAACAAGCAGTCAGTCAGTCAGTCAGTCACAAACAAGCAGTCAGTCAGTCAGTCACAAACAAGCAGTCAGTCAGTCAGTCACAAACAAGCAGTCAGTCAGTCAGTCACAAACAAGCAGTCAGTCAGTCAGTCACAAACAAGCAGTCAGTCAGTCACAAACAAGCAGTCAGTCAGTCAGTCACAAACAAGCAGTCAGTCAGTCAGTCACAAACAAGCAGTCAGTCAGTCAGTCACAAACAAGCAGTCAGTCAGTCAGTCACAAACAAGCAGTCAGTCAGTCAGTCACAAACAAGCAGTCAGTCAGTCAGTCACAAACAAGCAGTCAGTCAGTCAGTCACAAACAAGCAGTCAGTCAGTCAGTCACAAACAAGCAGTCAGTCAGTCAGTCACAAACAAGCAGTCAGTCAGTCACAAACAAGCAGTCAGTCAGTCAGTCACAAACAAGCAGTCAGTCAGTCACAAACAAGCAGTCAGTCAGTCAGTCAGTCACAAACAAGCAGTCAGTCAGTCACAAACAAGCAGTCAGTCAGTCACAAACAAGCAGTCAGTCAGTCAGTCACAAACAAGCAGTCAGTCAGTCAGTCACAAACAAGCAGTCAGTCAGTCAGTCACAAACAAGCAGTCAGTCAGTCAGTCACAAACAAGCAGTCAGTCAGTCACAAACAAGCAGTCAGTCAGTCAGTCACAAACAAGCAGTCAGTCAGTCACAAACAAGCAGTCAGTCAGTCAGTCAGAAACAAGCAGTCAGTCACAAACAAGCAGTCAGTCACAAACAAGCAGTCAGTCAGTCAGTCAGTCAGTCACACACAGACAGACAGTCAGTCAGTCACACACAGACAGACAGTCAGTCAGTCACACACAGACAGTCAGTCACACACACACAGACAGTCAGTCACACACACAGACAGTCAGTCAGTCACACAGACAGACAGACAGACAGTCACACACACAGACAGACAGACAGACAGTCACACACACAGACAGACAGACAGTCACACACAGACAGACAGACAGACAGTCACACACACACACAGACAGACAGACAGTCACACACACACACAGACAGACAGTCACACACACACACAGACAGACAGTCACACACACACACAGACCGATTCACACACACACAGACAGACAGTCACACACACACAGACAGACAGTCACACACACACAGACAGACAGTCACACACACACAGACAGACAGTCACACACACACACAGTCAGTCAGTCAGTCACACACACAGTCAGTCAGTCACACACACACACAGACAGTCAGTCACACACACACAGACAGTCAGTCACACACACACAGACAGTCAGTCACACACACACACACACACACACACACAGACAGTCAGTCACACACAGACACAGACAGTCAGTCACACACAGACACAGACAGTCAGTCACACACAGACACAGACAGTCAGTCACACACAGACACAGACAGTCAGTCACACACAGACACAGACAGTCAGTCACACACACAGACAGTCAGTCACACACACACACAGACAGTCAGTCACACACACAGACAGACAGACAGTCAGTCACACACAGACAGACAGACAGTCAGTCACACACACAGACAGACAGACAGTCACACACACACACAGACAGTCAGTCAGTCACACACACACAGTCAGTCAGTCACACACACACAGTCAGTCAGTCACACACACACACAGACAGTCAGTCACACACACACAGACAGTCAGTCACACACACACACAGACAGTCAGTCACACACACACACACACAGACAGTCAGTCACACAGACACAGACAGTCAGTCACACACAGACACAGACAGTCAGTCACACACACACACAGACAGTCAGTCACACACACACACAGACAGTCAGTCACACACACACACAGACAGTCAGTCACACACACAGTCAGTCACACACACACACAGACAGTCAGTCACACACACACAGACAGTCAGTCACACACACACACACAGACAGTCAGTCACACACACACACACAGACAGTCAGTCACACACACACACACAGACAGTCAGTCACACACACACACACAGACAGTCAGTCACACACACACACACAGACAGTCAGTCACACACACACACACAGACAGTCAGTCACACACACACACAGACAGTCAGTCACACAGTCCCCCCAACACACCATGTTCTCTGCAGTGAGTCGTGATGCCTCCTGAGTGAATCTGGTCTTAGCCTCGGTCTCGGTGTTCTTCTGTCTCCTGAGCACCTCCTCCAGCTCCTCCACCTTCCTCTCCACCTCCTCCTTCTCCCGCTCCACCTGCTGCTCCAACAGCCTGAACACAGAGGTTAGGGGGTCAGTTGTGATCAGAATAGTAATGACGGCTTGATTGTGGTCTTGTGTGGTTCGGTTGGTAAGAGTGTGGTGCTAGCATGTCGAGATAGGGGTTGCGGGTTCAATTCCCGTTGGGTTCATTAATCTCTCCAGAAATAAGTCTCTCACTGTTGCCGCCTGCTACCGACCCCCCTCAGCTCCCAGCTGTGCCCTGGACACCATCTGTGAATTGATCGCTCCCCATCTAGCTTCAGAGTTTGTTCTGTTAGGTGACCTAAACTGGGATATGCTTAACACCCCGGCAGTCCTACAATCTAAGCTTGATGCCCTCAATCTCACTCAAATCATCAAGGAACCCACCAGGTACAACCCTAAATCCGTAAACATGGGCACCCTAATAGACATTATCCTGACCAACTTGCCCTCCAAATACACCTCTGCTGTCTTCAATCAAGATCTCAGCGATCACTGCCTCATTGCCTGTATCCGCCACGGGTCCGCGGCCAAACGACCACCCCTCATCACTGTCAAACGCTCCCTAAAACACTTCTGCGAGCAGGCCTTTCTAATCGACCTGGCCCGGGTACCCTGGAAGGATATTGACCTCATCCCGTCAGTTGAGGATGCCTGGTCATTCTTTAAAAGTTACTTCCTCACCATATTAGACAAGCATGCTCCGTTCAAAAAATGCAGAACCAAGAACAGATATAGCCCTTGGTTCACTCCAGACCTGACTGCCCTCGACCAGCACAAAAACATCCTGTGGCGAACTGCAATAGCATCGAAGAGCCCCCGCGATATGCAACTGTTCAGGGAAGTCAGGAACCAATACACGCAGTCAGTCAGGAAAGCAAAGGCCAGCTTTTTCAAGCAGAAATTTGCATCCTGTAGCTCTAACTCCAAAAAGTTTTGGGATACTGTAAAGTCCATGGAAAACAAGAGCACCTCCTCCCAGCTGCCCACTTCACTGAGGCTAGGTAACACGGTCACCACTGATAAGTCCGTGATAATCGAAAACTTCAACAAACATTTCTCAATGGCTGGCCATGCCTTCCACCTGGCGACTCCAACCTTGGCCAACAGCCCCGCCCCCCCCGCTGCTACTCGCCCAAGCCTCCCCAGCTTCTCCTTTACCCATATCCAGATAGCAGATGTTCTGAAAGAGCTGGAAAACCTGGACCCATACAAATCAGCTGGGCTTGACAATCTGGACCCCCTATTTCTGAAACTGTCCGCCGCCATTGTCGCACCTTCTATTACCAGCCTGTTCAACCTCTCCTTCGTATCATCTGAGATCCCCAAGGATTGGAAAGCTGCCGCGGTCATCCCCCTCTTCAAAGGGGGAGACACCCTGGACCCAAACTGTTACAGACCTATATCCATCCTGCCCTGCCTATCTAAGGTCTTCGAAAGCCAAGTCAACAAACAGATCACTGACCATCTCGAATCCCACCGTACCTTCTCCGCTGTGCAATCCGGTTTCCGAGCCGGTCACGGGTGCACCTCAGCCACGCTCAAGGTACTAAACGATGTCATAACCGCCATCGATAAGAGACATTACTGTGCAGCCGTATTCATCGACCTGGCCAAGGCTTTCGACTCTGTCAATCACCATATTCTTATCGGCAGACTCAGTAGCCTCGGTTTTTCTAATGACTGCCTTGCCTGGTTCACCAACTACTTTGCAGACAGAGTTCAGTGTGTCAAATCGGAGGGCATGTTGTCCGGTCCTCTGGCAGTCTCTATGGGGGTACCACAGGGTTCAATTCTCGGGCCGACTCTTTTCTCTGTATACATCAATGATGTTGCTCTTGCTGCGGGCGATTCCCTGATCCACCTCTATGCAGACGACACCATTCTGTATACTTCCGGCCCTTCCTTGGACACTGTGCTATCTAACCTCCAAACGAGCTTCAATGCCATACAACACTCCTTCCGTGGCCTCCAACTGCTCTTAAACGCTAGTAAAACCAAATGCATGCTTTTCAACCGTTCGCTGCCTGCACCCGCACGCCCGACTAGCATCACCACCCTGGACGGTTCCGACCTAGAATATGTGGACATCTATAAGTACCTAGGTGTCTGGCTAGACTGCAAACTCTCCTTCCAGACTCATATCAAACATCTCCAATCCAAAATCAAATCTAGAGTCGGCTTTCTATTCCGCAACAAAGCCTCCTTCACTCACGCCGCCAAACTTACCCTAGTAAAACTGACTATCCTACCGATCCTCGACTTCGGCGATGTCATCTACAAAATAGCTTCCAATACTCTACTCAGCAAACTGGATGCAGTTTATCACAGTGCCATCCGTTTTGTTACTAAAGCACCTTATACGACCCACCACTGCGACCTGTATGCCCTAGTCGGCTGGCCCTCGCTACATGTTCGTCGTCAGACCCACTGGCTCCAGGTCATCTACAAGGCTATGCTAGGTAAAGTGCCGCCTTATCCCAGTTCACTGGTCACGATGGCTACACCCACCCGTAGCACGCGCTCCAGCAGGTGTATCTCACTGATCATCCCTAAAGCCAAAACCTCATTTGGACGCCTTTCCTTCCAGTTCTCTGCTGCCTGCGACTGGAACGAATTGCAAAAATCTCTGAAGTTGGAGACTTATCTCCCTCAACAACTTTAAAAATCTGCTATCCGAGCAGCTAACCGATCGCTGCAGCTGTACATAGTCCATCTGTAAACTACCCACCCAATTTACCTACCTCACCCCCCATACTGCTTTTATTTATTTACGTTTCTGCTCTTTTGCACACCAGTATCTCTTCTTGCACATGATCATCTGATGATTTATCACTCCAGTGTTAATCTGCTAAATTGTAATTACTCGATTTATTGCCTACCTCATGCCTTTTGCACACATTGTATATAGATTCTCTTTTTTTTTCTACTATGTTATTGACTTGTTTATTGTTTACTCCATGTGTAACTCTGTGTTGTTGTCTGTTCACACTGCTATGCTTTATCTTGGCCAGGTCGCAGTTGCAAATGAGAACTTGTTCTCAACTAGCCTACCTGGTTAAATAAAGGTGAAATAAAATAAAATAAAAAATAATAATATACACACACACACACATATAATACAGATGCATACATACAGTAAATGTATGCACTCACTGTCCTGGAAGTCGCTTTGGATAAAAGCATCTGCAGACAATGGAATATTGTTATATGATTTCAGGGCTTGAGGATATACTACCGTACCTGCGTTGGGAGGCTTCCTCTTCAACATTCATCTGAAGCTTTTTTGACATCTCCTCAATTTTTTCTAACAAAAAAAAGAAGAAAAAAATACATTTTTAAAAAATGAGATAAATGATTGGAATGACTTCCTGAGTTGACTGGATAACAATGACCCCGAAGTGATGGTGTAGGGTGAGAGGTGTAGGGTGAGAGGTGTAGGGTGAGAGGTGTAGGGTGAGAGGTGTAGGGTGAGAGGTGTAGTGGTGAGAGGTGTAGTGGTGAGAGGTGTAGTGGTGAGAGGTGTAGTGGTGAGAGGTGTAGTGGTGAGAGGTGTAGGGTGAGAGGTGTAGGGTGAGAGGTGTAGTGGTGAGAGGTGTAGTGGTGAGAGGTGTAGTGGTGAGAGGTGTAGTGGTGAGAGGTGTAGTGGTGAGAGGTGTAGTGGTGAGAGGTGTAGTGGTGAGAGGTGTAGTGGTGAGAGGTGTAGTGGTGAGAGGTGTAGTGGTGAGAGGTGTAGTGGTGAGAGGTGTAGTGGTGAGAGGTGTAGTGGTGATGGTGTAGTGGTGATGGTGTAGTGGTGATGGTGTAGTGGTGATGGTGTAGTGGTGATGGTGTATACCTGTCATCCCTCTGGCCTGCTCCTCCAGTTGGTCTTCCAGTTCCTGTTTATGTCGTTGTAGCTCTGACACCGTCTGCTTCAGCTCAGGTATGACCATGTTTTCCTGGTTCAGCCTGGTCACTTCCTGGCCGATGCTGTCGTTGACAGACATTTTCTCCTGGAACAGTTTCTGCAGCTGATTGTTTTCGTTCTGCAGGTGTTCCACCTTGAACGTCAGCCCCTCCATCTGGCTGTCGGAGACCTCCTTCTGTTCCTTCTGCTTTCTCTCCAGCACTCTGCCGACAAACAAGTCACAAACAAACAAACAGTCAGTCACAAACAAACAAACAGTCACAAACAAACAAACAGTCACAAACAAACAAACAGTCACAAACAGTCAGTCAGTCAGTCACAAACAGTCAGTCACAAACAAACAGTCAGTCACAAACAAACAGTCAGTCAAAACCAAACAGTCAGTCAAAACCAAACAGTCAGTCAAAACCAAACAGTCAGTCAAAACCAAACAGTCAGTCACAAACAGTCAGTCAGTCACAAACAGTCAGTCAGTCACAAACAGTCAGTCAGTCAGTCAGTCAGTCAAACAAACAGTCAGTCACAAACAGTCAGTCTGTCAGACAGACGAACAACACCACCTTAATTCACTAGCCTTGGATGTCAAATGATCACCGTGTGAAATAGAGATGTCTATTTTATAGACCCTCAATAAGATTTATTCCTCACAATCAGGGCAGAACGGCAATGTGAATCCTTACAGTAGCAGCAATAACATTATGTCACGCTGCTTTTATCCACCTCCAGCATACGTTTTTAGTACATGTGATCTCTGTGGGAATTGAACCCACAACCTTGGGATTGCAAGCATCATGACAGTGACCATACAGTAGTTTTTTTTGGAGACAGCACAAACAGATCTGGGACCAGTAGGGGTTGTGGAGTCACCACAAACAGATCTGGGACCAGTAGGGGGTTTGTGGAGACAACACAAACAGATCTGGGACCAGTAGGGGGTTTGTGGAGACAACACAAACAGATCTGGGACCAGTAGGGGGTTTGTGGAGACAACACAAATAGATCTGGGACCAGGATAATGTAGAGATCCAGAGTGGATGGGAAGAACCAAACGTGTCAGACCTGGTAGCTTTCTGCAGCCCATCAAAAGCCGTCAACAGATCCCCGGCTTCATATATCTGGTCAGGCCCATCGGAGGTCAACCTTTTAACAAAAAAAAACGTGTGTAAACTGGACTGAACCCATCATTGTCTCAAATATGTCTAGAGAATAATATAGTTACATATGTCTAGAGAATAATATAGTTACATATGTCTAGAGAATAATATAGTTACATATGTCTAGAGAATAATATAGTTACATATGTCTAGAGAATAATATAGTTACATATGTCTAGAGAATAATATAGTTACATATGTCTAGAGAATAATATAGTTACATATGTCTAGAGAATAATATAGTTACATATGTCTAGAGAATAATATAGTTACATATGTCTAGAGAATAATATAGTTACATATGTCTAGAGAATAATATAGTTACATATGTCTAGAGAATAATATAGTTACATATGTCTAGAGAATAATATAGTTACATATGTCTAGAGAATAATATAGTTACATAAGTATAGAAATTACACTACCTGGAAATGACCTCCTCTTCCATCACGCCACCAAGAAGTTGTCTTGTAATCACACTCATCTTAGCTGTAGGAAAAGAGTCAAACAGTCATGACCTGAACAGTCGGACCCTGAACCACCCTGGACTGGGCCGGACCTGAACCACCCTGTACTGGACCGGACCCTGAACCACCCTGTACTGGACCGGACCCTGAACCACACTGGACCGGACCCTGAACCACCCTGTACTGGACCGGACCCTGAACCACCCTGTACTGGACCGGACGCTGAACCACACTGGACCGGACCCTGAACCACCCTGTACTGGACCGGACCCTGAACCACCCTGTACTGGACCGGACGCTGAACCACACTGGACCGGACCCTGAACCACCCTGTACTGGACCGGACCCTGAACCACCCTGTACTGGACCGGACCCTGAACCACCCTGTACTGGACCGGACCCTGAACCACCCTGGACCTGAACCACCCTGTACTGTACCGGACCCTGAACCACCCTGTACTGGACCGGACCCTGAACCACCCTGTACTGGGCCGGACCCTGAACCACCCTGTACTGGACCGGACCCTGAACCACCCTGTACTGGACCGGACCCTGAACCACCCTGGACTGGACCGGACCCACCCTGTACTGGACCGGACCCTGAACCACCCTGTACTGGACCGGACCCTGAACCACCCTGGACCGGGCCGGACCCTGAACCACCCTGTACTGGACCGGACCCTGAACCACCCTGGACCTGAACCACCCTGGACCGGGCCGGACCCTGAACCACCCTGGACCGGGCCGGACCTGAACCACCCTGTACCGGACCGGACCCTGAACCACCCTGGACTGGGCCGGACCCTGAACCACCCTGGACTGGGCCGGACCCTGAACCACCCTGGACTGGGCCGGACCTGAACCACCCTGGACTGGGCCGGACCTGAACCACCCTGGACTGGGCCGGACCTGAACCACCCTGGACTGGGCCGGACCTGAACCACCCTGTACTGGACCGGACCCTGAACCACCCTGGACCTGAACCACCCTGGACCTGAACCACCCTGGACCTGAACCACCCTGTACTGTACCGGACCCTGAACCACCCTGTACTGGACCGGACCCTGAACCACCCTGTACTGGACCGGACCCTGAACCACCCTGTACTGGACCGGACCCTGAACCACCCTGGACCTGAACCACCCTGTACTGGACCGGACCCTGAACCACCCTGGACCGGGCCGGACCTGAACCACCCTGTACCGGACCGGACCCTGAACCACCCTGGACTGGGCCGGACCCTGAACCACCCTGGACTGGGCCGGACCCTGAACCACCCTGGACTGGGCCGGACCCTGAACCACCCTGGACTGGGCCGGACCTGAACCACCCTGGACTGGGCCGGACCTGAACCACCCTGGACTGGACCGGACCCTGAACCACCCTGTACTGGGCCGGACCTGAACCACCCTGGACCTGAACCACCCTGTACTGTACCGGACCCTGAACCACCCTGTACTGGACCGGACCCTGAACCACCCTGTACTGGACCGGACCCTGAACCACCCTGGACCTGAACCACCCTGTACTGGACCGGACCCTGAACCACCCTGTACTGGACCGGACCCTGAACCACACTGGACCGGACCCTGAACCACCCTGTACTGGACCGGACCCTGAACCACCCTGGACCTGAACCACCCTGTACTGGACCGGACCCTGAACCACCCTGTACTGGACCGGACCCTGAACCACCCTGTACTGGACCGGACCCTGAACCACACTGGACCGGACCCTGAACCACCCTGTACTGGACCGGACCCTGAACCACCCTGGACCTGAACCACCCTGTACTGTACCGGACCTGAACCACACTGTACTGGACCGGACCCTGAACCACCCTGGACCTGAACCACCCTGTACTGTACCGGACCTGAACCACACTGGACCTGACCCACCCTGTACTGTACCGGAACTGAACCACACTGGACCGGACCTGAACCACCCTGTACTGGACCGGACCGGACCCACCCTGTACTGGACCGGACCCACCCTGTACCGGACCGACACTGTACCGGACCGGACCCACCCTATACCGGACCGGACCCACCCTGTACCGGACCGGACCCACCCTGTACCGGACCGGACCCACCCTGTACCGGACCGGACCTGAACCACACTGTACCGGAACGGACCTGAACCACACTGTACCGGAACGGACCTGAACCACACTGTACCGGAACGGACCTGAACCACACTGTACCGGAACGGACCTGAACCACACTGTACCGGAACGGACCTGAACCACACTGTACCGGAACGGACCTGAACCACACTGTACCGGAACGGACTTGAACCACACTGTACCGCACCGGACCTGAACCACACTGGACCTGAACCACACTGTACCGCACCGGACCTGAACCACACTGTACTGCACCGGACCTGAACCACACTGGACCTAAACCACACTGGACCTAAACCACACTGGACCTAAACCACACTGGACCTAAACCACACTGGACCTAAACCACACTGGACCTAAACCACACTGGACTGGCTCGGATATTTTCTTTTCACATTGTCCTTTCCACTACATCAGCAACTACGGTGGATGGGTAGCCAGGCCAGTATAGGGCACAGTAGTGTGAATTAACCTGCAGAGTAGATCTACTGTACCTATCGCTTCTTCTGACTGCCCCTTCATTCTCCGGTCCAGATCATCTCTCTGGGTTTGGAGGTTATGAAGATCCTTCCGTAACTCAGGTATGACCTTGGAATAGGAAAATCAATCAATGAACTAACCAACCAACAATTAATACATTCATCCATCCATCAGTCAAGTAATCCTTCACCCTTTGAACCTCACCTTGACGTGCTTGGTGAGCTGTATGACCAATGACCTTTGAACCAAACCTCGACGTGCTTGGTGAGCTGTATGACCAATGACCTCACCTCGACGTGCTTGGTGAGCTGTACGACCAATGACCTTTGAACCTCACCTCAACGTGCTTGGTGAGCTGTACGACCTTTGAACCTCACCTCGATGTGCTTGGTGAGCTGTACGACCTTTGAACCTCACCTCGACGTACTTGGTAAGCTGTACGACCAATGACCTCACCTCGACGTGCTTGGTGAGCTGTACGACCATTGATCTTTGAACCTCTCCTCGACGTGCTTGGTGAGCTGTACGACCTTTGAACCTCACCTCGACGTACTTGGTGAGCTGTACGACCAATGACCTCACCTCGACGTGCTTGGTGAGCTGTACGATCAATGACCTTTGAACCTCACCTTGACGTGCTTGGTGAGCTGTACGACCAATGACCTCCAACCTCACCTTAACGTGCTTGGTGAGCTGTATGACCAATGATCTTTGAACCTCACCTCGACGTGCTTGGTGAGCTGTACGACCAATGACCTTTGAACCTCACCTTGACGTGCTTGGTGAGCTGTACGACCAATGACCTTTGAACCTCACCTTGACGTGCTTGGTGAGCTGTACGACCAATGACCTTTGAACCTCACCTTGACGTGCTTGGTGAGCTGTACGACCAATGACCTTTGAACCTCACCTTGACGTGCTTGGTGAGCTGTATGACCTGGTCCTGTAGATCAGTGTTGACCTGCGCCCCCTCCTCCGTCTGTCTCTGCAGACGGACTCTCTCCTCCTTCAATCTCCTGTTCTCCTCCCTCAGAACCTCCACCTCCTTCTCATGGTCCTCCTTCTGCAGCTCAAGGTTGTTCTCTGCAATCCTGAGAAACTAAACTAGATCAATCTTGTGTCCTTTTCACAATACTGGACCTGACCTGAACCACACTGGACCTGAGCCATACTGGACCTGAACCATACTGGACCTGAACCATTACTAGACTGGACCTGACCATTACTAGACTGGACCTGACCATTACTAGACTGGACGTGACCATTACTAGACTAGACCGGACCATTACTAGACTAGACCGGACCATTACTAGACTAGACCTGACCATTACTAGACTAGACCTGACCATTACTAGACTGGACCTGACCATTACTAGACTGGACCTGACCATTACTAGACTGGACCTGACCATTACTAGACTGGACCTGACCATTACTAGACTGGACCTGACCATTACTAGACTGGACCTGACCATTACTAGACTGGACCTGACCATTACTAGACTGGACCTGACCATTACTAGACTGGACCTGACCATTACCATACTGGACCTGACCATTACCATACTGGACCTGACCATTACTAGACTGGACCTGACCATTACTAGACTGGACCTGACCATTACCATACTGGACCTGACCATTACCATACTGGACCTGACCATTATTAGACTAGACCTGACCCATACTGGACTGGCTCAGATATTCCCCCTTCACACCATTCTGTCCAGAACTGTTCCTGCTACTATGGTGGATGAGTAACCAGGCCAGCCCAGTACAGCTTAGCTTGGTTTAGCTCGGCTCAGAAGTAAAAATGTTTTTTTTTAAATAAAATAAATAAAAAAGAAGGTATAGGTACAGGAAGTAACTCTTACTTCCTCAATCTTTCTTCTCGTTCCAAATCTTCTTTCAGAGTTGTCTTGATTTGATCGAAGCTGTCTAGAAATGAAGTGAAACACAGTATAAATGACTATAACTGGATAATATTCTGGACCCATACTAGTAGTTTTGGGTGATGTCAACCTCAGTCCAATCGTGATCAAGTACCCATAAAACATGGTGATATAAGATGGTATCGGACCTTTTTTGGCAAGAATTTAAAATTTAAAAAAAGACAGCTAGCTCGAGCTCACATGCTCCGGAAGGGACGAGAGGATTCATGACTAAATATATTTTGGAGCTAACTCATTTTTTAATCGCCTCTGTTGGAGCTGTGGCACGAAAGACAGGTGTGTGTCCCGATGCGCATGTGACAGTCAAGAAGCCTCCCTGGCTGTGTGTCGTGTGATGGGTTGTAAAATCATCAAGGGCCCGGCTGCAGAGCACATAACTCCGCTGTCCCCCACAACTGGCTGATTATTAATATTTATTCAAATTTGTAGGTCTAGACTTCTATATTTGTAGGTAGGTTGTAGCCTACCTTGTTAAATAAAGGTAAAAATATATAATAAAATACACTAAGCTTTGCTCAACTGTAAGCTTTGTTAAAAAAAAAACTGCTTGTTCAATTGTTCTCTTGCTATTGGTTGTTCTACCTGTCATTATTACCGTCAGCCTATTACGTACTAGCTTATTTCAAAATAATTTCAAACTGTCTGATAAATGTGTTGTTTGATCATGAAGTCATATATCCAATTGGAGGAGGGGGGGAAAAAATACACAATGAGGCTTTTAAAAATAGAGTGTACGCTATATGACCACGATCATCCGACATTGAGAGAATTTTTCTTTCGTTTTCTGACTGGACATTTAGCGCTACTCTTGCATTCTGTAAATAGTTTATAACATGTTTATTGAAGTTCTTTACTACGTGCTGCCAGTCAAGTTAAAATAGGCTATATCACAATCACGATGTCGTTCACCATCGACAAGGGCTGTTAATTATCTTCGATATCCGACACTATCGAAATATCGCCCGATCCTAATCCATAGCAAAGGTTTTATCCAGTTCGGTGGACCAGGATCATATACGCCACTTCAATCCTGAACTAGACTACAGACCACCTTTTTTTTTTAAATGGAGGTTTAAAAAGAGAACAATCTGAGCCATCATTTCCTTCCTCTTACCTTTCATCTCTGTTGCTGTATCTGCAAGCTTCTTTTCCAAGTCCTGCTTTTCCACGATGAACCTGTCTTTTTCCTGTTGAAGCTGGGCGATCGTCTTGGCGGCATCCTCCTTGCTCTTCTTCTCTCGCTCCTCTAGCGAAGCCTTCTCAGTGGCCGATTTCCCCAGCTGGGCCTCCAGACCGTGCAGCTTGTCGAGACCTTGGGCGTGAACACCGGCCAGACTTGTCAGCCTCTCGAGCAACCCACGGTTCTCTTTGCCCTGGAAGGACAGACATCAACAAAGAAATGCTATACCGTGGTGTTTCTTGACCACATGAGTTGAGTGACTAAACCCGACAGTCTAGTCAGAGATGATGAGCTGAGACTAAGACCCAGACCAGGAAATTTATCCCAGGCCCGTTGTACCGAGACCAGAACAAGGTCCTGGTCCTAACCGGCATCAGTGTGTTAGCTTAGCATATAGCGCTGCCTCCCTGAACATGCCTCTGACCGGGCTTGAACCAGGGTCCTCTACCTCGCCAACACACGTGGCCTCCCGCTTGACAACGTATGAACCGATTGAGCTATACAAAAAGATACCAGTTGGCTGGCTCCATCTGCTACATTTCAAGTTAGCTGTGGAGTGAGTTTACAGTACGTTCTCTGTTACACCAACACAAGATAGACTCCACCTCACTAACACCACCCCACTAACCCCACCTCTTCCAACAAGACTCCCCCCCACCTCTTCCAACAAGACTCCCCCCCACCTCTTCCAACAAGACTCCCCCCCACCTCTTCCAACAAGACTCCCCCCCACCTCTTCCAACAAGACTCCCCCCCACCTCTTCCAACAAGACTCCCCCCCACCTCTTCCAACAAGAGGGGGGGGGGGGGGGAGACATTCTAACCTGATCCTCCAGTTTCTTCCGGAGCTGCTGGCACCTGTAGGAGAGCTGCACGTTGTGTACCAGGCGACGCAGGGTCTGGAAGCGTCTCCTGGCCAGCCATGCCCGAGCATACTTCTGTAAGATTAGTGCTTTCTGCACCTCCACCATCTGAGAGTTTACACACAGAGACACATTAATAAAAACAGACATGCACACAGACATCTAGTCCAATTCCCCATGCGGTCTCAGTTGGTAGATCATTTTTATTTAACCTTTATTTAACTAGGCAGGTCAGTGAATAACAGATTCTTATTTTCAATGACGGCCTAGGAAACAGTGTGTTAACTGCCTTGTTCAGGGGGCAGAACGACAGATTTGTACCTGGCCCGCTCGTGGATTCGAACTTGCAACCTTTCAATTACTAGTCCAATGCTCTAACCACTAGGCTACGCTGCCGCCCCCATAATGTGCTGATAGCTACAGCCAAATGAAACCTATTCAGATAGGACACGGCACAATACCTTTTTATAGCGTTTCCTGGCGATCCAGCCTCTAGTGAAGGCTTGGATGATGATAGTGGAGGACCGGACAATTCTATAGATCTGTCTGGTTAAATAACCTCTCCAATACCGCTGAATGACCACAACAGCCCAGCCCTGCTTCAACGCTGCAGCCGTCACCGATTTACTAGAGAGAGACGGGGAGAGACGATCACGATCCTTCTAATAATGATCTCAAAATTCCCACAATGCCAAGGAGGAAGGGTGAAAAGAAGATGAGGCTAACACCATGTGATAACTACCATCTTTTGTGGATTGGGGTGATCAGTCCTTGGTTCCAAATATTGGGGAAGATGACTGAGCTGAGGATGATGTTAAAAGAGTTTGGATTCTGAGTCTGTATATTTTATAATTTCATTGAGGATACCATCAACGTCACAGGCCTTTTTGGGTTGGAGGGTTTATATTTTGTCCTGTAGTTCATTCAATGTAATTGGAGAATCCAGTGGGTTCTGGTCATCTTTAATAGTTGATTCTAAGATTTGTAATTGATCATATATATGTTTTTGCTGTTTGTTCTTTGTTATAGAGCCAAAAATATTGGAGAAGTGGTTTACCCATACATCTCCATTTTGGATAGATAACTCTTCGTGTTGTTGTTTGTTTAGTGTTTTCCAATTTTCCCAGAAGTGGTTAGATTCTATGGATTCTTCAATTACATTGAGCTGATTTCTGACGTGCTGTTCCTTCTTTTTCCGTAGTGTATTTCTGTATTGTTTTAGTGATTCACCATAGTGAAGGCCGAGGCTCAGGTTTTCTGGTTCTGTGTTTTTGGTTGGACAGGTTTCTCAATTTCTTTCTTAGGTTTTTACATTCATCAAACCATTTGTCATTGTTGTTAATTTTCTTAGGTTGTCTGCTTTAAATATTTTGATTTGACAGGGAAGCTGAAAGGTCAAATACACGGTTTAGTCTTTCTACTGCCAAGTTTACACCTTCACTATTACAGTGAAATGTTTTGTCCAGGAAGTTGTCTAAAAGGGATTGAATTTGTTGTTGCCTAATTGTTTTTCGGTAGGTTTCCACACTACATTCCTTCCAACTATACAGTAGCATTTCTTAATATTATTCAGTTCCTTTGGCTTTGATGCCTCAAGATTGAGTATTGCTCTGTTCAGGTAGACTAATTTAGCTGTGATCTGATAGGGGTGTTAGTGGGCTGACTGAATGCTCTGAGAGACTCAGAGTTGAGGTCATTGATAAAGTAATCTACAGTACTACTGCCAAGGGATGAGCTGTTGGTGAACCTACCATAGGAGTTTCCTCGAATCCTACCATTGACTACGTGCGACAGAGCTGCAGGAGTTGTGATCTATTTTTGTTGGTTGTTTTGTCATAGTTGTGTCTCGGGGGGCATAATTGGGAGGGAATACTGTCACCTCCAGGTAGGTGTTTGTCCCCCTGTGGGTGTCAGGTTCTTGTACAGTTCTGGCAATTAGGTCACCACAGACTAGTACATGTCCCTGGGCATGGAAATAATTGATCTCCCCCTCGAGGATGGAGAATCTGTCATCGTTAAAGTATGGAGATTCTATTGGGGGTATATAGGTAGCACACATGAGGAAATGTTTCTTTCTTGAGATACTTTCTAACCAGATGTAAAATGTTCCTGTTTTGAGTAATTTAATAGAGTGGGTTAGGTCTGCTCTATACCAAATTAGCATTCACCCCGAGTCTCTTCCCCATTTCACACCTGGTAGTTTGGTGGATGGGACTGCCAGCTCTCTGTAACCTAGAGGCCAGCCAGTGGGTCTGTCTCCTCTATACCATGTTTCTTGTAGGATGACTGTATTTCCAATTTATTTGATGAAGTCTGGGTTCTTGCTCTTTAGGCCAAAGACAGATGACCTCAGACCTTGTATATTCCAGGATAAGATAGTAAAAAGCTTTGTGTTCCATAGTGTTTAGTGTTGTTTTCGTGTGGTTTAGGACCGTACCAGTACAGTAGGTGTGAGCAGAGCATGTTGAGCATCTGATACATACATTGTATTCGGAAAGTATTCAGACCCCTTCCCTTTTTCTAAAATGTTGTTAGAGCATTATTCTAAAGTGGATTAACATTTGTCCTTCATCAATCTACACAAAAATACCCCACAAAGTGAAAACAGGTTATACATTTTCGCACATTTACTAAAAAATAAAAAACAGAAAAACCCTTATTTACATAAGCATACAAACCCTTTGCTATGAGACTCGAAATTGAGCTCAGGTGCATCCTGTTTCCATTGATCATCCTTGAGATTTTCTACAACTTGATTGGAGTCCACCTGTGGTAAATTCAATTGATTGGACATGATTTGTCTATATAAAAAGGTCCCACAATTGACAGTGCATGTCAGAGCAAAAACTAAAGCCATGAGGACGAAGGAATTGTCCGTAGAGCTCCGAGACACAATTGTGTTGAGGTACAGATCTGGGGAAGGGTACCAAAAAAACTCCTGCAGCATTGAAGGTCCCCAAGAACACAGGGGCCTTCATCATTCTTAAATGGAAGAAGTTTGGAACCACCAAGACTCTTCCTAGAGCTGGCCGCCTGGCCAAACTGAGCAATCGGGGGAAAAGGGTCTGGTCAGGGTGGTGACCAAAAACCCGATGGTCACTGACAGAGCTCCAGAGGTCCTCTTTGGAGATGGGAGAACCTTCCAGAAGGACAACCATCTCTGCAGCACTCCACCAATCAGGCCTTTATGGTAGAGTAGCCAGACGGAAGCCACTCCCCAGTAAAAGGCACATGACAGCCCGCTTGGAGTTTACCAACAGGCACCTAAAGACTCTCAGATAATGAGAAACAAGATTATCTGGTCTGATGAAACCAAGATTGAAATCTTTGGCCTGAATGCCAAACGCCACGTCTGGAGGAAACCTGGCGCCATCCCTACGGTGAGGCATGGTGGTGGCAGTATCATGCTGTGGGGGTGTTTTTCAGTGGCAGGCACTGGGAGACTAGGCAGGATCGAGGGAAAGATGAACAGAGCAAAGCACAGAGAGATCCTTGATGAAAACCTGCTCCAGAGCCCTCAGACCGGGGAGAAGGTTCACCTTCCAAAAGTACAACGACCCTGAGCACACAGCCAAGACAACGCAGGAGTGGCTTCAGTCTCGAATGTCCTTGAATGGCCGAGCCAGAGTCCGGACTTCTACCCGATCGTACATCTCTGGAGAGACCTGAAAATAGCTGTGCAGCAACGCTCCCCATCCAACCTGACAGAGCTTGAGAGGATCTGCAGAGAAGAATGGGAGAAACTCCCGAAATACAGGTGTGCCAAGCTTGTAGCGTCATACCCAAGAAGACTCGAGGCTGTAATCGCTGCCAAAGGTTCTTCAACAAAGTACTGAGTAAAAGGTCAGAATACTTATGTAACTGTGATATCAGTTTTTTATTTTTAATAAATTAGCAAAAGTATAAAAATGTGTTTTTGCTTTGTCATTATTGGGTGTCGTGTGTAGATTGATGAGGGGGAAAAAAATGAAATTTCACCCATTTTATAATAAGGCTGTAACGTAACAAAATGTGGAAAAGGTTGAGCTGTCTGTCTGTCTGCCTGTCTGCCTGTCTGCCTGTCTGTTGTGGATTCACGACACTCACCGTATCCGTCTCTGTCCGCGGACGTACTGTTGCAGGATGATGGCCGCCTCCCTCATACGGAGGAACGTCCTCCTGTGGCGCCACCCCCTCACATGCTTCTGGATGGTCACACACGCCCCTCGGAGACGGTCCAATCGCAGCTTCTCCAAGTACGCCACCTGACCCGCTCGGAAGAAGATCTTGGTCCGGCCAAACTTGTACTGGTTGGAGTCCTGGAGGGGAAAGTGGGTGACATCAGACACGTTGGCAAAAGGACCAAAATAAAGAACAGATCGACCTGGACATAAACACCTCAACAGATTCACCAAGGAGACAGTTCAGCGTTGTGTTTTAAGCACAACTCTGCCTTTAAACCTACAATCATTCATCGATGACAACGGGAGACTTTCCACGAATATTCTAAAGTTAAGAGCACAGATCAGAAGAGTGCTATAGAAGTAACCAAGGAGACGGGGGAGGAGATCAGAAGAGTGCTATAGAAGTAACCAAGGAGACGGGGGAGGAGATCAGAAGAGTGCTATAAAAGTAACCAAGGAGACAGGGGAGGAGATCAGAAGAGTGCTATAGAAGTAACCAAGGAGACAGGGGAGGAGATCAGAAGATTGCTATAGAAGTAACCAAGGAGACAGGGGAGGAGATCAGAAGATTGCTATAAAAGTAACCAAGGAGACAGGGGAGGAGATCAGAAGAGTGCTATAAAAGTAACCAAGGAGACAGGGGAGGAGATCAGAAGAGTGCTATAGAAGTAACCAAGGAGACAGGGGAGGAGATCAGAAGATTGCTATAGAAGTAACCAAGGAGACTGCATACGTTCAACCCTCACCTGAATCAGCCTCTGCAGCACCGTCCTACAAGTCTGCTTCTTGTCGGTGAGAACCACTTCCTGTTGGCTCATCAGTATACTGTACCGGCTGTAGAACTCTATGTACGTCCACCTGACAAATCAGAACACAGTTTAGTTAATACAAAGGTTCCGCTTGTAAAGGACTGTTTCCCGGGACACAGATTAAAAAGTCCTGGACTAAAAAGCACTATCAACAAAGAGCATCGTTTTTAGTCCAGGACTGATTAATCTGTACTCGGGGAAACTGGCCCGTATCAGTTCACTGCTGTGTTACTGTTGGAAGTATGGAGCGGTGGATGCTGGTTTAGGATCACCTGGAGGGGTAGCTCTGAGCGCTGATGTGAATGGTTTCCAGGACTCCACACGCCCTCAGCTGCTGCACCACCCGCTTAGAGTCATACCTGACGGGACATAATGACACACTCCGGGTTATCAAGATGACGTATTGAGAAACACCCCCAAGACACACTCCGGGTTATCAAGATGACGTATTGACGTAAAAGAAACACCCCCAAGACACACTCCGGGTTATCAAGATGACGTATTGAGAAACACCCCCAAGACACACTCCGGGTTATCAAGATGACGTATTGAGAAACACCCCCAAGACACAAAGACTTCAGAGTGAATTTTTTTTTTTCTTTCTTTGAAGACACAGGAGTACCGGAGTCTTGCCAAAGATTTCAAACCCCATTTTACACATATCAACAATATCAACTAGAAATCCAGCCCAGAGCTGGAAGAGACTGGTCTCTCATTGGACAGGGCACAGTGACAACACACACCTTATGACCTCACCCCGGCGGACGTAGAGTATTGAGGTGGTACCGTGCCTCACCCCGGCGGACGTAGAGTATTGAGGTGGTACCGTGCCTCACCCCGGCGGACGTAGAGTATTGAGGTGGTACCGTGCCTCACCCCGGCGGACGTAGAGTATTGAGGTGGTACCGTGCCTCACCCCGGCGGACGTAGAGTATTGAGGTGGTACCGTGCCTCACCCCGGCGGACGTAGAGTATTGAGGTGGTACCGTGCCTCACCCCGGCGGACGTAGAGTATTAAGGTGGTACCGTGCCTCACCCCGGCGGACGTAGAGTATTAAGGTGGTACCGTGCCTCACCCCGGCGGACGTAGAGTATTAAGGTGGTACCGTGCCTCACCCCGGCGGACGTAGAGTATTAAGGTGGTACCGTGCCTCACCCCGGCGGACGTAGAGTATTAAGGTGGTACCGTGCCTCACCCCGGCGGACGTAGAGTATTGAGGTGGTACCATGCCTCACCCCCGGCGGACGTAGAGTATTAAGGTGGTACCGTGCCTCACCCCGGCGGACGTAGAGTATTGAGGTGGTACCGTGCCTCACCCCGGCGGACGTAGAGTATTGAGGTGGTACCGTGCCTCACCCCGGCGGACGTAGAGTATTGAGGTGGTACCGTGCCTCACCCCGGCGGACGTAGAGTATTGAGGTGGTACCGTGCCTCACCCCGGCGGACATAGAGTATTGAGGTGGTACCGTGCCTCACCCCCGGCGGACGTAGAGTATTGAGGTGGTACCGTGCCTCACCCCGGCGGACATAGAGTATTGAGGTGGTACCGTGCCTCACCCCGGCGGACGTAGAGTATTGAGGTGGTACCGTGCCTCACCCCGGCGGACGTAGAGTATTGAGGTGGTACCGTGCCTCACCCCGGCGGACGTAGAGTATTGAGGTGGTACCGTGCCTCACCCCGGCGGACGTAGAGTATTGAGGTGGTACCGTGCCTCACCCCGGCGGACGTAGAGTATTGAGGTGGTACCGTGCCTCACCCCGGCGGACGTAGAGTATTAAGGTGGTACCGTGCCTCACCCCGGCGGACGTAGAGTATTAAGGTGGTACCGTGCCTCACCCCGGCGGACGTAGAGTATTAAGGTGGTACCGTGCCTCACCCCGGCGGACGTAGAGTATTGAGGTGGTACCGTGCCTCACCCCCGGCGGACGTAGAGTATTGAGGTGGTACCGTGCCTCACCCCGGCGGACGTAGAGTATTGAGGTGGTACCGTGCCTCACCCCGGCGGACGTAGAGTATTGAGGTGGTACCGTGCCTCACCCCGGCGGACGTAGAGTATTGAGGTGGTACCGTGCCTCACCCCGGCGGACGTAGAGTATTGAGGTGGTACCGTGCCTCACCCCGGCGGACGTAGAGTATTGAGGTGGTACCGTGCGTGGGTCTACTTACTCGAATGGCATCTTTTCGTCGTTGGGCTTGATGCAGCGTACGTAGTGAGGGGTGGTGGCGTTCAGCGTCTCCATCAGCAGGTACAGAGAACTGCGGAACTGCAGGGAAAAACAGTGTCGCATACATAGAGAGGATACAGACAGACTTGTCACACATGCTCTATTACACATACCATCGCAGAAAGTGGTTGGCTGAATGGCTCCACTGGATGTCATAAGGTGAATGCACCAATTTGTAAGTCGCTCTGGATAAGAGCGTCTGCTAAATGACTTAAATGTAATGTAAATGAATGACTTTCAGTTGACAATTTCAAAATAGTCTGTACAATGTTGCTTTAATCATAAGTATAGTAATTCTATTTGTGTTTTTTATTTTATTTTCTAAGCGATGTAAACATGATTGGTCACCTACCTTCTCACCCACGGTGGTCCGGAGATTCTTATTGGTTGGCTTCACCCCCGGCCGGGCAGGCCTCACTTTAATGCCTCTACTGCCCACTCCGCCTGACTCCTCCTCCAGGAAGAAGTTGGCCAGGAGAGGAAACTGAGTGTCAGGGAATAGAATGAGTCATACATAACAGTCCAGTAGAGGTCAAACAAGATATGTTTAAAACATGTAATAAGACTAATACACTGCTCCCCCCCCCCCCCCATGGTGCCAACCTCGCCCCCCCCCACAAAAGTGCCAACCTCGGGCCCCCCATGGTGGAGGAGTAAACTAGGCGAGGAGTAAACTAATTTGTCTTCTTTTACTAAATCAGTTACCTGGGTGATCTAAATTATGAAGCATGCATTTCCCAATCTAAAAAGACGTGTGTAATGATCTACACCTAATCCAGCTGGTGAATAAGACAACACGACCCAACCCTAGATACCCTTCAAAGTCATCTCTGATTGGTGTATTCGTTAAAATAAGATCAGAGAAATACGTTTCTACTGGTGTCTTCGCCCAAGACATTCGTTTTTGTATTTTCACCTATTTTTCCTCCCCAATTTCATATATCCAATTGGTAGTTACAGTCTTGTCTCATCGCTGCAACTCCTGTACAGACTCGGGAGATGCGAAGGTCGAGAGCCGTGCGTCCTCCGAAACACAACCCAACCAAGCCGCACTGCTTCTTGACACAATGCCCATCCAACCCGGAAGCCAGCCGCACCAATGTGTCAGAGGAAACACCGTACAGCTGGTGACCGTGTCAGCGTGCACTGCGCCCAGCCCGCCACAGGAGTTGCTAGAGCGCGATGGGACGAGGACATCCCTGCCCGGACAAACCCTCCCCTAACCCGGACGATGCTGGGCCAATTGTGCGCCGCCCCATGTGTCTCCCGGGCGCGGCCGGGCGCGACAGAGCCTGAACTAGAACCAGGATCCCTAGTGGCACAGTTTAGCAACTGCGGTGCAGTGCCTTACACCACTGCGCCACTCAGGAGGCCCACCAAGACATTTGTGACCATCGCCCAATTGTTTGTGTTACAGATGTGAGAATAAAATAATCTAAACCTCATGTCATCACAAAGAGGAACTTTAAAAACTTCAGTGAAGTTTAAATATTTTTTATACATGATCTTTAGTTTAGTGATCTTGATTGTATTTCAGCTCATCCCTGATCTTTAGTTTAATGATCTTGATTGTATTTCAGCTCATCCCTGATCCTGGTTTAGCTTTCAGCCTCTTTACAGATGTCTTCAATACTACTGAAGATAATCTGGATTCAAAAAATAAAATGTCAGGTTAAAAAGGTACAGTACCAGTCAGAAGTTTGGACACACCTACACAAGCAAGGGTTTTTCTTCATTTTTACTATTTTCTACATTGTAGAATAACAGTGAAGACATCAAAACTATGAAATAACACTACACATACCGTGTAGTAACCCCAAAAAAGCGCATAAATAAATATTTATTGTGGAAGGACCACCAGAGGGCAGGCTGGGCTCACGGATGGTAGCCCAACAAGGCATGGGAGACAGGTGAACCAGAGGCAATTAAGCACAGCTGACAACTAATGAGATATTCTCCTTCCCCTATAAGAGAGAGTATGGAACCAGCAAGGAGGGGGACTAGCTCTGGAAGATGGCCACCGAGACAGAGGAGCTGTCTAGGAAGAACCATTAAGACGGTGACAATGTCGTGACTTTTTGTTGTAATTTAAAGACAATCATATTGTGTTCCTGTTTTGCTCTGGAGAAGAAGATATGTTTTGTTCCTTTGGAGAGTTTCATTGATTCTGTTGGAGTGTTTGTGTTGTCCAAATGCCCTCAATATAGAACTTTGTTCAATCAAGAAAACCTACTCCTGACTCGTTTGTTCCACCTTCCCGCTTTAGAGTGACGCCCAATTACTTGGTCCGCTCACATTATATAGTTTTTTGTGTGTGTTTAATGTGTATTGTATTATACAGGGCCCATTTGGAAAAGAGGGTCTAAATAGGTCTTCCCTGTCAAAATAAAAGGTTAAATAAATACAAAATGTAATAAGCGTGTTAAGAAACACACTGAGAAGGAGAGGTCAGTCCATACCTTACTGGTTCTCATGGTGTCTATCAGCTCTTCATACAGCATGTCTCTGTTCTTCTCTAGAAAGCCCCAACACTGATATTCTACCTGTAAAAGCACAACACAGATTTCAAAGCAAAGCCACAGATTTGAGGTATGTATTGGTAAAAAGAAAATATTTTTATTTCATAAATGAATTGAAAAAGAATAACTATAAAAACATAATAAAATCGAATGTAAAATGAGCAGAGGTGAATTCCATTGAAATGTAGTCACTTCAGGAAGTAAACTGACATTCCAATTACTTCCTGAAATGACTGAGTTGAAATGGAATTCAGTCCAACCCTGCTAAGTTCCACAGTAATGCAAAGGGACATCGAGTGTGACTGTACCTTGTCAGCAAAGTGTTGGATGATGAAGGCTTCGTTGGACATCCTTGGCTTCTCAAACAGAGGGTTGTCAGCCAGGTAGTTATACAGCTTCTGAAGCCAGTTCTGATCTGTACCCTGGGGGAACTAGAGAGACACACAGAGAGAGAGACACACAGAGAGAGAGACACACAGAGAGAGAGACACACAGAGAGAGAGACACACAGAGAGAGAGACACACAGAGAGAGAGACACACAGAGAGAGAGACACACAGAGAGAGAGACACACAGAGAGAGAGACACACAGAGAGAGAGACACACAGAGAGAGAGACACACAGAGAGAGAGACACACAGAGAGAGAGACAGAGAGAGACACACAGAGAGAGAGAGAGAGACAGAGAGACACAGAGAGAGACACAGAGAGAGACACAGAGAGAGACACAGAGAGAGACACAGAGAGAGACACAGAGAGAGACACAGAGAGAGACACAGAGAGAGACACAGAGAGAGACACAGAGAGAGACACAGAGAGAGACACAGAGAGAGACAGACAAAAATTGAACATACAGTATTAGAAATACAAAACAATATGCCACAGACTCTGGAGTACATATAATCCATGGCGACGGGAGTTGGAGCCTCGTCTCATCCACTTTGCCCTCTCTATCCATCCCTCCACCGTGTATCATCCATTATAAAACTGGCTGGTTCCAGCCCTGAATGCTGATTGGCAGACAGTTGTGGTATACCGTTATAGTTAAATAAAGGATAAATAAAAATAACAGATCGTATACCACGGGTATGACAAAAGTTTTACTGCTCTAATTACATTGGTAACCAGTTTATAACAGCAATAAGGCACCTCTGTGGTTTGTGGTATATGGCCAATATACCACGGCTAAGGGGTATATCCAGGCACTCCACGTTGTGTCGTGCTTAAGAACATCCCTTAGCCATGGTATATTGGCCATATACCACACCCCCTCACGCTTTATTGCTTAATTATACCATGGCATTGTTGAATAATTGTTTTTGATTGGCATTCTAGAGCGTACATCATTTCCCTATAACGCATGGTATATTGGGTTCAACATATCCTATACACTTCCTCAGAGCATGCGCAGACCAGCTGGCTGGAGTGTTTACAGACATATTAAATCTCTCCCTATCCCAGTCTGCTTTCCCCACATGCTTCAAAATGGCCACCACTGTTCCTGTACCCAAGAACTAAATGACTATCGCCCCGTAGTACTCACTTCTGTCATCATGAAGTGCTTTGAGAGACTAGTCAAGGATCATATCACCTCCACTTTACCTGATACCCTAGACCCACTTCAATTTGCTTACCGCCCCAACAGATCCACAGACGATGCAATCGCCATCCCACTGCCCTATCCCATCTGGACAAGAGGAATACCTATGTAAGAATGCTGTTCATTGACTACAGCTCAGCATTCAACACGATAGTATCCTCCAAACTCATCATTAAGCTGGAGGCCCTGGGTCTCAACCCCACCCTGTGCAATTGGGTCATGGACTTGCTGACGGGCCGCCCCAAGGTGGCCAAACTTTTACAGATGCACAATTGAGAGCATCCTGTCGGGCTATATCACCGCCTGGTACAGCGACTACACCGCCCGCAACTGCAAGGCTCTCCAGAGGGTGGAGCGGTCTGCACAACACATCACCGGGGGGCAAACTACCTGCCCTCCATGACACCTACAGCACCCGATGGCACAGGAAGGCCAAAAAGATCATCAAGGACAACAACCACCCGAGCCACTGCCTGTTCACCCCACTATCATCCAGAAGGCGAGGTTAGTACAGGTGCATCAAAGCAGGGACCGAGAGACTGAAAAACAGCTTCTATCTCAAGGCCATCAGACTGTTAAACAGCCATCACTAGCACATTAGAGGCTGCTGCCCTATATACATAACTTGAAATCACTGGCCACTTAAATAAATGGAACACTAGTCACTTTAATAATGTTGACATATTTTGCATGACTCATCTCATATGTATATAGTGTATTCTATCCTATTCTACTGTATCTTAGTCTACGCTGCTCTGACATTGCTCATCCAAATATTTAGATATTCTTAATTCCATTCCTTTACTTTAGATGTGTGTGTATTGTTTGATATTACTTGTTAGATATTACTTCACTGTTGGAGCTAGAAACACAAGCATTTCGCTACACCCGCAATAACATCTGCTAAACACGTGTATGTGACAAATAAAATTTGATTGAATATTCGCAAGGTAGAATTAAAATGGCTTTAGTTAATTCTTACATGTCCTATGTTTGAGCTGCTTTTGAAAGTAAAAGTCGAACTGAAAACATTTTTTGGCATTGTTGAATTAGATTTTTATAAAACGGCAAACTAGGACCGACGGTTTGGTTAGCTAAACTAGCAAGTCTGTTTGGTTACCACGGCAACTACTGTAGCTATCTAGTAAACTCGCTAGCTACTTCAGTGTCTGTTGAACACAATTCTACCAGCAAATGAACACATTTCTAGTGGTAAATGTGTTCAATTATAGCCAGGGTATAAAAGGGATAATTAACTCGGGGCTTTCTGGGTGCAACTCTGTGGAAAGGTCAGTTTTTCCGCTCCACTTAGCGCGTCGTGGAACACACCTACCACGTCGTTAATTATTTTCCATACAACGCACAGCCCCTCATTGATTATCCATTTTATACTTCCCACTGTCCTGTCATACAAAAATAACACACATCCTTGTTAAAAAAATACATAAATTGGTCTCACCAGACATTCTTCATCCAGCAGGTCCAGGATACCCATTTTAGCTTCAATCAGGTCAATGACCGGCTGGTTGTCATAGAAGTCTATCAGCGTCCAGGGAATATCCTCCTTCATGTACTCCTCCTGCTCCAGCTTGAACACATGCTGATATAGGAAAACAGCAGAAAATATCTTCGTTGTTACATCCTTTCAGTGAAAGAAGAGTATTGCTTTCACCGCAACGCGAATAAGAGACGTTGCAGACGTCGTAATCCCAGAACCCAATACCACATGTCAAGTGGCTGTAGCGTCTCGGGGTCTGTGTCACGAGAGAATACATACCAATTTAAATGGAGAGAATACATACCAATTTAAATGGAGAGAATACATACCAAGTTGAACTGTTGTTGCAGTTTCTCGTTGGCGTAATTGATGCAAAACTGTTCAAAACTGTTGACGTCAAATGTTTCAAAGCTGAAAAAGAGGAAATAGGTGCCAAGATGGAGTGAAAATAACATATGCTTATGTATACACTATACAGTACAATATGCAGTACAACTATCCTACAGTCAATATACAGTACAACTATCCTACAGTCAATATACAGTACAACTATCCTACAGTACAACTATCCTACAGTCAATATACAGTACAACTATCCTACAGTCAATATACAGTACAACTATCCTACAGTCAATATACAGTACAACTATCCTACAGTCAATATACAGTACAACTATCCTACAGTCAATATACAGTACAACTAATATACAGTACAACTAACCTACAGTTAATTTAACTGACACCAATGTATTTTCGAAGAAGGTTTTAAAACGATCGTGATATTGTATGTGGTCGATTTATCTCCCTTTAACTGAATGTACATAAAATATCGTTGTGAATAAGGAGCGTCTGCTAAAAACGACTCCAATGTAAAATGTAATGTATTCAGATTACCCATAGATATCCAGGACACCTATGAAGGAGTGCTGTTTCCCAGGGACCTGCAGGGCGGCGTTGATCTTCTGGATGACGCAGTCGAACAGGTGGGCGTAGATCTGCTTGGCGAGGGCATCTCTGGCGTTCACCGCCCGCTTGCTGGTTACCGGCTTCACCACCGTCTCTGCCACCATGACGAACCGGCGGTGGCACAGCCAACGGGTAACACCGTCAGGACTGACCCCGAGAAGGTCGCAAAAGGCTGCCATGTGAGGATCACTGGACTGGAGAGAGGGAGGGAGGGGGTTGGTTTTCAGTTGCTAATAAAGCTACGTGCATCGCTACGGTCACCCTTGACCCAGATGACACCTTGGCTTTTCTGGGTCCATGGTACTGACGGTGCTGGGTCCATGGTACTGACGGTGTCTTTTGAGTGTGTTACGGTGTAAAGCAGTGGTCATAAACCTTTTTCTGAGTCAAGATCACTTCTGAGTCAAAAATGCAAGCTGAGATCTAACCCTCTCGTTTTTTTTTTTTTTTAACATGACTTATAAAATATAAGCCTATTCAACATTAACCAATTAAAAACAGTTCTGTAGCAATGAGGTTTGTGCAGTAAGCTATAGACCCAATACATTATCACCGCATACTGGCTTTACTTGAATTGCCCTGCCAATGCATTGTTGTTCAGGACATTCTTTTCCAATTCTATTTCTAAATTTGAGGTAGGCTATATGATCACACCGGTAATAGATCCGTGACCAGAGAAAGTAAAATATTTCTCGATATTAAAAAAGACCCAAGTCGCTAACAATAACAACAACGCAAGCCTATAGATACACGTCTCCTCCTCGTTCATTACTGCTGCACTGCTTGATGTAGCGCTGACTGGAAATAGGAAGAACAAGCATTTTATGGGTTATAAAAGTGTTGAATACAAAGTGTTGACAGTGATGAGTAAGAACTTAAACATGAACTCAGTCATAAGGGGCGGCAGGGTAGCCTAGTGGTTAGAGCGTTGGACTAGTAACCGAAAGGTTGCTAGTTCGAAACCCCGAGCTGACAAGGTACAAAATCTGTCATTCTGCCACTGAACAAGGCAGTTAACCCACTGTTCCTAGACCGTCATTGAAAATAAGAATTTGTTTTTAACTGACTTGCCTAGTTAAATAAAAGGTCAAATAAAAACAGCAGCTCTTTGCTGTATTCAAATTCGACAGTCTCTCTCTAGTCATGGTTTTAAACGTTTTGAAACGTCACAGTTTCAAGTTTGCCCGTATCTTTCTTTACTGCCTGCTACGTTCCTGCAGACGCGGTCATCTGAGCATTCTGATTGGCCAGCGAAAGACATAGTGCACTTGATTTCCTCTCCAGGCCCACCGGGAAGGCAGAGTTTGTACCTTCAGACACATGAAAAGGCAACAGTTTGCCTACCCGGCGCGCAGGGCAGCTGTATTGGCTACACCTACCACCAACAGCCCGAGACGTAATTTAAAACAAAATAGGAACACAAGGATTTATCTTTGTTTTTGTTTTTTACAGCAATGTTTGTGATCGACTAGAAATGCCTTGGAGATCAAGAAGTCGATGGTGATCACCGGGTTGGCGACCACAGGTATAAAGGGTTGTGAGTTCACACCGGGTTGGCGACCACAGGTATAAAGGGTTGTGAGTTCACACCGGGTTGGCGACCACAGGTATAAAGGGTTGTGAGATTACGCCCGCTTGGTGACCACAGGTATAAAGGGTTGTGAGTTCACGCCCGGTTGGCGACCACAGGTATAAAGGGTTGTGAGTTCACAGGTATAAAAGGTTGTGAGTTCACACCGGGTTGGATTTCCACTCTATCACATACACATATCAAGCCAATGTTTTCCCGTGAAAAAAGTAAGTTAGACTTACACTAATTGATGACCTGTCTGAGCCAACGTTTCTGATTTCTACATTTCCCAGGTGTAGAATCCCAGCCAGCACCTTGAACACACCAGCCTGGAAGTCCTCGCTTAACCCTACAGGGATGACAGAGGACAGTCAGGGGAATAACACTACATCCTGCAGACTTACCTACATAAAGACTTCGTAACCCATACATAAGACAGGGGAATAAGACTGCATTCTGCAGACTTACCTACATAAGGACTTCGTAACACATTCATAACCCATACATAACACAGGGGAATAAGACTGCATTCTACAGACATTCCTAGGTGAATAGCGAGTTAAAGAAACCCATTGATATTTTAGTAATTTAATATCCGCTCTTATCCAGAGATACTTACAATCCGTTCAGTCAACTTAATTTATTAAGTAAACAAGCTCGACCATGATCCCTGCAAAAATATTCTGCAATATTAAGTCCCCATCTACAAATGCATGGTCATCAAACGTCTGATAACAGTACATGTCGGCCTACAGAGTGATGTCGGCCTACAGAGTGATGTCGGCCTACAGAGTGATGTCGGCCTACAGAGTGATGTCGGCCTACAGAGTGATGTCGGCCTACAGAGTGATGTCGGCCTACAGAGTGATGTCGGCCTACAGAGTGATGTCGGCCTACAGAGTGATGTCGGCCTACAGAGTGATGTCGGCCTACAGAGTGATGTCGGCCTACAGAGTGATGTCGGCCTACAGAGTGATGTCGGCCTACAGAGTGATGTCGGCCTACAGAGTGATGTCGGCCTACAGAGTGATGTCGGCCTACAGAGTGATGTCGGCCTACAGAGTGATGTCGGCCTACAGAGTGATGTCGGCCTACAGAGTGATGTCGGCCTACAGAGTGATGTCGACCTACAGAGTGATGTCGACCTACAGAGTGATGTCGACCTACAGAGTGATGTCGACCTACAGAGCGATGAACAGAGCGATGTCTCTCACCCAACAGAGAGAAGGTCCTGCATGTCTCCTCCATGTCCTTCCTATCGTCCACGCCCTCGATAGCAGTCTCCCCTCCCATACTGGTGTACCTGAACTCATCTGCCCTCACTGGAGAGAGACAAGCACATGGACACACGTTCATTAGCACGTTATTGACCTAACCCCATACACTTCAGTAGCCAACATGATATGATCTGTTATCAGGATGTCAGTGTAACTACTGACTCATCTGGTTGAATAACGGTGAAATACAAATAAATAAATAATTGCGATGACGACCTTCATGGCCTAGTTAGAGGCCGTATCTACCGTCCCCCTCTACAAGGGGCCGTATCTACCGTCCCCCTCTACAAGGGGCCGTATCTACCGTCCCCCTCTACAAGGGGCCGTATCTACCGTCCCCCTCTACAAGGGGCCGTATCTACCGTCCCCCTCTACAAGGGGCCGTATCTACCGTCCCCCTCTACAAGGGGCCGTATCTACCGTCCCCCTCTACTAGGGGCCGTATCTACCGTCCCCCTCTACTAGGGGCCGTATCTACCGTCCCCCTCTACTAGGGGCCGTATCTACCGTCCCCCTCTACTAGGGGCCGTATCTACCGTCCCCCTCTACAAGGGGCCGTATCTACCGTCCCCCTCAACTAGGGGCCGTATCTACCGTCCCCCTCAACTAGGGGCCGTATCTACCGTCCCCCTCAACTAGGGGCCGTATCTACCGTCCCCCTCTACTAGGGGCCGTATTGTCCATCTATCATCTACAGTTAATACAGTAGCAGAACTGCCAAGCCTCAGGGTTTAACAAGTCTCTCTTGCTAAATATACACTGCTCAAAAAAATAAAGGGAACACTTAAACAACACAATGTAACTCCAAGTCAATCACACTTCTGTGAAATCTAACTGTCCACTTAGGAAGCAACACTGATTGAGAATAAATTTCACATGCTGTTGTTCAAATGGAATAGACAAAAGGTGGAAATTATAGGCAATTAGCAAGACACCCCCAATAAAGGAGTGGTTCTGCAGGTGGTGACCACAGACCACTTCTCAGTTCCTATGCTTCCTGGCTGATGTTTTGGTCACTTTTGAATGCTGGCGGTGCTTTCATTTCTTTTTATTTTTTTCTCAATGGAGACAAACCTGAAGAATTACAGGTGAAATAAATTCCAGTCACTCACACAGTCTCAGGCTCTTGAACTCAGGCTGGTCTGCACAGGCACACATCTGATAGAAGATGTGATAGTTTCTCTCACTCTCTGACTGAAGAGAAAGAGACAGCGTTACTGTCTGAAGGCATGCAATGATTAAGATCTGTTTGTGTCGGTCGTTGTCACGGCAACGAGATGGCAAGACGACACAAACGGATCTGGAACCAGGCTAGCGGTGCCTCACTTGAAACCTTCCAAATGGTAAACAACGATTCAACTATACTAGCAGCTATGCTACCTTATACACCACATATACATCTGAGAATCAAGTATGTGAGGTATGACCTGGGAAACCACTCTAGATTTCTCCAGGAGATACGTCCTCATGTTGGCCCCGATGATCTGATATCTCCTGTCGAAGCTGATCTCCGTGTACTTCCCAAAGCGACTGCTGTTGTCGTTCCTGGTCGTCTTGGCATTTCCTATAGCCTGACACGCACACAAAAAAAAAAATCTCACATTACAAGTTTGTCCATCCTAGTTGATGATAATCAAAACACATTGTAGATGTATCAGAAGTACGGTGGCTGGTGAGGCCAATCTGTGCCTGGAACACTGTGGCACATTGGACATGATCTGTCAGATTATGACGTGTCTATCACACTGTGGGGCCTTGATCTACAGATGATCAAACCCATAGATGGAACAGATGACATAAAATGACTCAAACATATGGTGATGCTACATGTAGCGTACATTCTCTGCTTGGACACATGTATTTATAAAACATACCTCAGTTATTGGGTTGGATGCCAGAACTTTGTCTTCCACGTGTGTTTTGCTGCCAGACTTGCTGACCATAGCGAAGTACCTCATGGCATATCTAGCAGACACAGTCTTGCCCGCTCCAGACTCACCACTCACTATGATAGACTGGTTCTTATTGTTCCTGAGAAAAAGGAAATAAATAAAATATATATCTCATCAAAAAAAAGAAAAACGTCCCTTTTTCAGGACCCTGTCTTTCAAAGATAATTCGTAAAAATCCAAACAACTTCACAGATCTTTATTGTAAAGGGTTAAATCATTGTTTCTCATGCTTGTTCAATGAACCATAAACAATTAATGAACATGCACCTGTGGAACGGTCATTAAGACACTAACAGCTTACAGACGGTAGGCAATTAAGGTCACTGTTATGAAAACTTAGGATACTAAAGAGGCCTTTCTACTGACTCTGAAAAGCATCAAAAGAAAGATGCCCAGGGTCCCTGCTCATCTGCGTGAACGTGCCTTAGGCATGCTGCAAGGAGGCATGAGGACTGCAGATGTGGCCAGGGCAATAAATTGCAATGTCCATACTGTGAGATGCCTGAGACAGCGCTACAGGGAGACAGGACGGACAGCTGATCGTCCTCGTAGTGGCAGACCACGTGTAACAACACCTTCACAGGAACGGTACATCCGAACATCACACCTGCGGGACAGGTACAGGATGGCAACAACAACTGCCCGAGTTACACCAGGAACCAACAATCCCTCCATCAGTGCTCAGACTGTCCGCAATAGGCTGAGAGGCTGGACAGAGGGCTTGTAGGCCTGTTGTAAGGCAGGTCCTCACCAGACATCACCGGCAACACCGTCGCCTATGGGCACAAACCCACCATCGCTGGACCAGACAGGACTGGCAAAAGGTGCTCTTCACTGACGAGTCGCGGTTTTGTCTCACCAGGGGAGATGTTCGGATTCACGTTTATTGTCGAAGGAATGAGCATTACACCGAGGCCTGTACTCTGGAGCGGGATCGATTTGGAGGTGGAGGGTCCGTCATGGTCTGGGGCGGTGTGTCACAGCATCATCGGACTGAGCTGGTTGTCATTGCAGGTAATCTCAATGCTGTGCGTTACAGGGAAGACATCCTCCTCCCTCATGTGGTACCCTTCCTGCAGACTCATCCTGACATGACAGCATGACAATGCCACCAGCCATACTGCTCGTTCTGTGTGTGATTTCCTGCAAAATAGGAATGTCAGTGTTCTGCCATGGCCAGCGAAGAGCCCGGATCTCAATCCCATTGAGCATGTCTGGGACCTGTTGGATCGGAGGGTCAGGGCTAGGGCCATTCCCCCCCAGAAATGTCTGGGAACTTGCAGGTGCCTTGGTGGAAGAGTGGGGTAACATCTCACAGCAAGAATTGGCAATCTGGTGCAGTCCATGAGGAGGAGATGCACTGCAGAACTTAATGCAGCTGGTGGCCACACCAGATACTGACTGTTACTTTTGATTTTGACCCCCCATTTGTTCAGGGACACATTATTCCATCTGTTAGTCACATGTCTGTAGAACTTGTTCAGTTTATGTCTCAGTTGTTGAATCTTGTTATGTTCATACAAATATTTACACATGTTAAGTTTACTGAAAATAAACGCAGTTGACAGTGAGAGGACGTTTCTTTTTTTGCTGAGTTTATATCTGGGTAGGAATACTGCATATTTTCACAGTCTTTGAATATTTGACAGTTTCTCTCATTTTAAGGAGAAGTTCTATTGACAGATAGGCCCAAAGAGCTAAACTGTCTGACGGTAAAATAGATTAAAGTCTTTAGAACAGGAAGTTAGTGGGGGGGGACTCAGAGATTGAACCGCTGTCTCCAGGAGCATAGCGTTGGTCCGAGGGGGGGGACGGACGGACGGCATCACTACCACAAAACCAGCAACCCGCCCGGGAAAAACAGCCCGTACTCATTTTTACCTGGCCATCTGTTTGTAAGCCTCCTCTGCCACAGCGAATATGTGAGGATCCATATCTCCCATGTTCTGTCCACTGTAGGCATGGATGACTGCATCTCCATAGATGTGAAGCTGCTTGTATGGGTTCACAGCCACCAGGATGATTCCTGAAAGGAAGGAAACCATCAGGACATACAGTACAGACAGAGTGATCCTATTTGCTTTCATATAGTAAGCTTCTAAAATAGAATGTTAAAAAAATAAAAAATAAATGCATTGCCCTGTGAATATTATTTTTTCTCATCTCCTACATTTTATACAAACATAAAGCAACAACTCGTCACCCAGACATGAACTTTCACCTTCCATCTCTACATCCAGTAAAATCCAGCCGATAAACTAACAGTAAAACAAAAAGACATCCCATTAAGACAGCTGGGGAAGTATTTCCTTTAGTACTGCAGTATGTGTAGATGGACATGGGAGTGTGAGTGTCTCTTTACCACAGTACGTGTAGATGATCTTGGACTCCACGAAGCGCACTTTGAGATTGTGTAGAACTGCTGGTTCGTGGAGGTAGCTGAGAGCTGTCAGGTCATTCTCCCCCACCAGGATATCAGGGTTACGGAGGTGAGGGAGCTGAGGACTGGATGTGTCCAGGGAGTACAGCATCTCCTACAGGGGGAATAACATTGTGTGACGTTGGTGACTCAAAGCCTCTATGGCCAGTTTCCAGGACACAGAGTACAGTAAGCCTAGTCCTGGTCTACAAAGCATACTCAATACAGAATCTCAGCATTAAAAGTATACTGTATGTTTTACATGTCCTAGTCTTGCCGCACATGTCCTAGTCTTGCCATTGACAAATAAATGATCTAGAGATAAATGAAAGATTCTCCCAATAAATACACTATTTTACATTTCAGTAGTTTAGCAGACGCCAGAGCGACTTACAGGAGCAATTAGGGTTTAGTGCCTTACTCAAAAGGCACATCGACAGATTTTTCACCTCGTCATCTCAGAGATTCGAACCAGGAACCATTTGGTTACTAGCACAACACTCTTAACCACTAGTCTACCTGCTGCAAATGTACACTGTCATTCAAATGTATGCTGTCATTCAAACAGAAATTACACACACAGTACAGAGTATTGTGGTCTATAGTTATAAACAGGCCTCTCCAACAGGCCCATACAGTACAGTGCAGAGTATTGTGGTCTATAGTTATAAACAGGCCTCTCCAACAGGCCCATACAGTACAGTGCAGAGTATTGTGGTCTATAGTTATAAACAGGCCTCTCCAACAGGCCCATACAGTACAGTGCAGAGTATTGTGGTCTATAGTTAAACAGGCCTCTCCAACAGGCCCATACAGTACAGTGCAGAGTATTGTGGTCTATAGTTATAAACAGGCCTCTCCAACAGGCCCATCCGTCGTCAAACAATTCTGAAAGTACATGCAATTTTCGCATGTTCCATCGCAAACTGTCATAAACAAATCTCACAAGTATCAGTCACCGCAAGCTCCCAGATACTATTACCCCACTCCTGGTTAGCCACTAATGGCTTAAAAAGCCAAACCGAACACAATATCTGCCAGTTAATTTCCAGCAATATTGCCCATCTTGTGGGTTGACAACTACTTTTCCCAAAACCTTCTCAATTAAAATGTAGGTTTACCTGGTGGAAGTATATAAATTGTTATATATTATTTGTTATTTGCAATCTTTGCCATGAAATGAGCAGCAGCAGTACAGAAACCATCGCTAGCCGGGCACATTAAGCCTGGCATAAACTACACGAATTCGCTAGGCATTTGCCACGTTTTTGCCGTACCAGACGAATTTTCATGATCAGGGTGAAATCCTATTAACTTGGGCTAAAATCAGTACTCGCGGGACTCGCGTAATTTGAGCGGGTCAAAAGGACACACTGAGGAAGACTGTTCGGTTCTCCAGACCCTTGTCGGATGTCCTGATTAACTTTCTGACTTCGGCGGCGCGCCTTGTAGTATGACCTACGACGCGATAGCCAATGAGCACTCCACATGTTAGACCCAAAAAGATCATGGCGAACAGGGAAGCAACAATAACACGCAGGTTGTCCCTAGTTACCCCTAGTTACCACAGCCACAAAGTCAACATTGGCCATATCATTCATATTCATCATATTTCGTTTTTTTGGTCTTAATGTAAAGTTAGGCTTAAGGTTAGCAGTGTGGTTAGGTTTAAAATCAGATATTAAGAAGATACTTTGAAGAAATAGGCGGGGTTTAGCTAGCCATAATTATGACAGATTGGTGGAGCTGTGGAGAGAATGCGGCATCCTTTTCAAAATTACAAGTTTTTACGGCCAATTCCCTCTACAATATAAGTCCATATTGTGCACGTCTGCAGGTCCATATTCTGCGCCGCCGTCTCTTTTTTAAACGCTTCTGCGCATAATAATGTGTTATACTTATAACTCATCTCACCGACAAAAACATGCTTGCTTGTCGGCATTTTTCCCCCCGATGACAACCGAAAACCCGCAGGGCAGGATCAGCTAGGGAACGTGAGCACCCACGTCCTGGGGTTGTGGGTGGACAGAATTAAAGATTTGGAACAAGGAAAATCGTGAAATTTGAGCACTTCCGAGTTGTTAATACCTTTGAAGTGTTGTGTTTGCTCAGCATTAGATGACACATGCCTCACTCTAGATGCGCAATTAAAGGGGAACTACACACACAAAATCCAAATGTGTTCGTTTTCTTACAAACCAGTTCTTTGAACAATTTTAATTTTGAGAGTTTAAAACAAATCTGGAGCCTGGATATTTACAACTGAGGAAAAAAAATTGGGGGGGGGGGGGATCACAGATTTTAGAGTTGTTTATTTAAGCAATAAGGCCAGAGATGTGGTATATGGCATCGTGCCTAAGAATATCCCTTAGCCGTGGTATATTGGCCATATATCACAAGCCCCCAAAGAGCCTTATTGCTATTAAACTGGTTACCAATGTAATTAGAGCCGTAAATGTTTTGTCATGTCATTTTATCTCATGCTAGAAAAGGTTGGAGACCCCTGGATCATAGTCTGTGTTCAGTACTTACAGTGCACTCACTGTATGGTCTATAGTCTCTGTATAGTCTCTATGTTGAGTACTTACAGTGCACTGTATGGTCTATAGTCTCTGTGTTCAGTACTTACAGTGCCATCCTCAAGCTGCAGTTGTAAAGTATCATCTCCAGGTTTGAAGTCTCTCAGGATCTCTGCTGACTTCCAGACATGCTCTTCATCCGGTATCCACACTCTGTTGTACTGAATTGAGCATGCCAATTAATTATAGCCTACTTTCTAAAGATGAATGGAGATGAGTTAAATGCCACTATTTTCTTTTGGTAAATCAAAATTACAGTACAACATTTTTTTGTACAAATAGACTACAATAATAAAGTAATGTATGTTATTAGTTGTCGCACAGCAATTTGATAATGGACTACAAGGAAAGTTGGAAACTCATTTGTATAATCATTTCCCAAACTGTATTCAGGTGGACAATGTGCACCATATGTTAGTCATAAAACAAATTTGTCAACGTGTTCAACAGGTGTTAAAACAAAGCGATTGAGATTCCGTATTAAGATTGAATGAGTTAAAAACATGTATCACTTTCTTTCTCATTATTTTCTCACCTTCGTATAAAGTTCCGACAAAGCCAT
Organism: Salvelinus fontinalis; assembly: GCF_029448725.1. NCBI lineage: Eukaryota > Metazoa > Chordata > Actinopteri > Salmoniformes > Salmonidae > Salvelinus > Salvelinus fontinalis. The sequence goes on from NC_074673.1 coordinate 5,593,637, forward strand.
TGGTAGTAAAGTTTTAACAATCCGTGAGTTTAGCCGACAACAGCCATACCGTCAGTGGCGTGAAAAAGTCGACAACTTCCCCCAGGCGTTTTGTCTTACCTGTGCAGTGGACTTTGCCTTCCTCGTCCCGCCCATCAGTCTTGTGACAGCACCTTGACATTAGGGGTGTGTTCGTTTGAACAAAGACAACAATAGAAACAGGATACAGAACCTCGGCGGGGTTTTTAGTTGTGACGGTGATGCTTTGGTGATTCCATGGCATGCGCCTTGCGTTTACTCAAGGAATGGAATGGGATACAGTAGCAAACGTAGCCTATACATTTCTCTCAGCTTTTTCCCAGCAGTTGGCTGATCGTAATCCATGTAGCATTATATGGAAGCGGCACGTATTTTTCATGTAAATAAATACATTTCTCAGTTCATTCTATGATCACCTGTTCAAAACTGACTTAGATTTTTTTATTTTATTAATTCAAATACCTCTCACCATCTTTTATTTACTGCTGACCACACAATATAAAGCCTTTAGGTGCACAATAACAAATAAACGCTGAACATCCTGGTCCCAACAAAGCAAACAAACCAACTCATGGAATTATTCACAAGACATTCTCACAGTCATAGAACAATATTACAACTACTGTAAAGCATTTGAGGAAATATTCAGGTTTATACATTTAGAAAACTAGATGGTCATTTAATCTCTATGGGAAGCAATGGGCACACAGAGGGTGTGAGTCAACAACAAGGCTCGTTAGCTGCTGTGTCCAGCACACAGTGTACACTAGGAGTGGTGCTCATGATATTCGTATTTACTGTGATACATGGGAAGGCAATAAGCACTACATTACAAAGGTAGTAAGCACTAGGCACTACATTACATAGGTCAGCATCAGCCAACTAACTTTGGCTCCCAAATATACGGTACGAAGCCTAATGGAAATACATTTACATTGGTTAATAAAAAGCAGTAGTAGTTCTGCCCCTCTTCATGCCAAGCTTAGTGGCGTTGCCCTCATCCACCTACACTGAACACAAATAGAAACGCATTATGTAAAATGTTGGTCCCATGTTTCATGAGGTGAAATAAAAGATCCCAGAAACGTTCCATTCGCACAAAAAAAAAAAAAAAATTGTTTCGCTCAAATTTTGTGCACAAATGTATTTACACTCCTGTTAGTGGCCATTTTTTCCTTTGCCAATATAATCCATTCACCTGACAGATGTGTCGCATATTAAGAAGCTGATTAAACAACATGATCATTACACAGGTGCAGCTTGTGCTGGGGACAATTAAAGGCCACTGTAAAACGTGCAGTTTTGCCACAACCCTATGCCACAGATGTCTCATGTTGAGAGAGTGTGCAATTGGCATGCTGACTGCAGGAATATCCACCAGAGCTGTTGCCAGATAATTTAATGTTCATTTCTCTACCATAAGCCACCTCCATCTTTTTAGAGAATTTGGCAATACATCCAACTGGCCTCACAACTGTAGACCACATATATGGTGTTGTGTGGGTGAGCGTTTTGCTGATGTCAATGTTGTGAACAGAGTGCCCCATGGTGGCGGTGGGGTTATGGTATGGGGCAGGCATAAGCGACAGACAACGAACAAAATTGCATTTTATCGATGACAATTTGAATGCACAGAGATACCGTGACGAGATCCTGAGGCCCATTGTCATGCCATTCATCTGCAGCCATCACCTCATGTTTCAGCATGATAATGCACGGCCCCATGTCGTAAGGATCTGGACACAATTCCTGGAAGCTGAAAATGTCCCAGTTCTTCCATGGCCTGCATACTCACCAGACATGTCACCCATTGAGCATGTTTGGGATACTCTGGATCGACTTGTACGACAGAGTGTTCCAGTTCCCACCAATATCCAGTAACTTCTCACAGCCATTGAAGAGGAGTGGGACAACATTCCACAGGCCACAAATCAACAGCCTGATCAACTCTATGTGAAGGAGATGTGTCACGCTGCATGAGGCAAATGGTGGTCACACCAGATACTGACTGGGTTTCTGATCCACACCCCTACATTTATTTTTAAGGTATCTGTGACCAACAGATGCACATCTGTATTCCCAGTCATGTGACATCCATAGATTAGGACCTAATTTATTTATTTCAATTGACTGATTTCCTTATATGAACTGTAACTCAGTAAAATCTTTGAAAATGTTGCATGTTGCGTTTATATTTTTGTTCAGTATAGTTGTGTCAAACAACGTATTATTTCTTAATGCATAAAATATAAGAGAGTGCCATTTCCCTGTGCATACATTTAACAAGTAAACAGTAGCCTGATTCTTTTCAGTAGCAATGGTGCGGTTTCACAGGCCCACCTCTTGGCTGCAGAGACATTTTTTCTGTTTAAAAAACACATTTCCTGCAATTCTACACATTTTGCCATGGGGCAGAGAATTCTGAGTTTTAAAAACTAATTTGCTGCCATTATAAACATTTTTGCCATGGCTTATGCCATCTGAGTGACTCAAACATTTATAACAAAATCAATGTGGGGCCCCATGACATGATATTTTGGGGAATTTTAGATTCTCTCTGACTGTCTAGTTCTCATCTTGGTGATTGTTAGTTCTCGAAGATGATCGCATTTAAAAAAAAAAATATTGCATCATTACCTTTTCTACATACTTTATATGTGATTTAAGTTTACGCTGAAAGCGTTTTTCCATCCTGAAAATTATTCCACGATTTGACAGCGGCATACATATAGGGGAAACAGAGTATACTGTAACTATTGCTAAAAGATTCATTATTTATTATTACAATATCATTTATCTCTTGCCAAATACATCATATTATTACAAAGCGTCTCCAATGTCCCTTGTTTCTATTGTAAGTGGTCAGGACCACATTATAAAAACGGACTGACTTTTTCCAGGGCATTTGTAAAACATGAATGGTCAGGCATCTTTGGTGAATCATATAGTTCCCTCAGGCCCATTGGGGAGAATTCCTGGGCGCCGTTCAAATTTCTTCCTCCCTTCCTTAAAGTAAATCAAATCTGTCCAACTTTATGTAAAATCAGAGATGACTTCAAGGAGGGAGGATAGAAGGATACACTAGGGATCTGATTGGTTTCCAGAGCCAGGGGGGAGGGGTTAGACCCGTGTGAGGAATCCTAGATTCAGACTGCTAGGGATCTGATTGGTTTCCAGAGCCGGGGGGAGGGGTTAGACCCGTGTGAGGAATCCTAGATTCAGACTGCTAGGGATCTGATTGGTTTCCAGAGCCAGGGGGGAGGGGTTAGACCCGAGTGAGGAATCCTAGATTCAGACTGCTAGGGATCTGATTGGTTTCCAGAGCCAGGGGGGAGGGGTTAGACCCGTGTGAGGAATCCTAGATTCAGACTGCTAGGGATCTGATTGGTTTCCAGAGCCAGGGGGGAGGGGTTAGACCCGAGTGAGGAATCCTAGATTCAGACTGCTAGGGATCTGATTGGTTTCCAGAGCCAGGGGGGAGGGGTTAGACCTGTGTGAGGAATCCTAGATTCAGACTGCTAGGGATCTGATTGGTTTCCAGAGCCAGGGGGGAGGGGTTAGACCCGAGTGAGGAATCCTAGATTCAGACTGCTAGGGATCTGATTGGTTTCCAGAGCCAGGGGGGAGGGGTTAGACCCGAGTGAGGAATCCTAGATTCAGACTGCTAGGGATCTGAATGGTTTCCAGAGCCAGCGGGGAGTGGGTGAAGGGAAATGTCACAGAGAATATCTTCTTGGCGTCCATAAGTAGCAGCGGTGACTCAACGCGGCCTTTCAACAATGCCTGAGGGAGACAGAGAGAGAGAGAGAGAGAGAGAGAGAGAGAGAACAACTCAATGACATAGTGACAATATATAAAAGGAGAGCGAGAGAGCAAAGTATACACAGAGACAAGCAGACACAAGCTCCTTACCTGTATGGTTCTAATGAAGGATATAGAAACCCTTTCCTCAAATTCAATCACCGGGGTGTACAAGCTTAGCACTTTCACAATCTGACGAGAGAAAAAAACAGAAATTAACAAAATCATGAGAAATTATCAATAGACGAGATCACATGGCACAAAATATTTTTTTTTGTAAAAAGGAAGAAATATTTCCGGTTACTACTACTACTCTGTATACTGTAGCCTGATCTCAGATCTGCGTGTGCTGTATAGCCAACTCCAGTCTGAGTTGGAAAGGCCAGTACAAACAGATCTGGAACCAGGTTCTGTATACTCTCGTGGCACCTCGATGACCTACCTGTACTGTGGTGAGAGCAGAGCACATGGTGCAGATAGCCTGCGCGTCCTCCTCAGTCTTCTTCTTGACCTGTAGTAACTGAGCAGCCTGGATCAGCGGCTCCAGCATCTCTTTAGCTCCACAGTCTGACAGTCCCCTCTCCTCCAGCCACTCCTCCAGCTGCCACACATTATACCTAGAGAGAGACCCCCCCCCAGTTAGCTCCACAGTCTGACAGTCCCCTCTCCTCCAGCCACTCCTCCAGCTGCCACACATTATACCTAGAGAGAGACCCCCCCCAGTTAGCTCCACAGTCTGACAGTCCTCTCTCCTCCAGCCACTCCTCCAGCTGCCACACATTATACCTAGAGAGAGACCCCCCCCAGTTAGCTCCACAGTCTGACAGTCCCCTCTCCTCCAGCCACTCCTCCAGCTGCCACACATTATACCTAGAGAGAGACCCCCCCAGTTAGCTCCACAGTCTGACAGTCCCCACTCCTCCAGCCACTCCTCCAGCTGCCACACATTATACCTAGAGAGAGACCCCCCCCAGTTAGCTCCACAGTCTGACAGTCCCCACTCCTCCAGCAACCCTCCAGCTGCCACACATTATACCTAGAGAGACCCCCCCCCAGTTAGCTCCACAGTCTGACAGCCCCCACTCCTCCAGCTGCCACACATTATACCTAGAGACACCCCCCCCCCCCAGTTAGCTCCACAGTCTGACAGCCCCCACTCCTCCAGCTGCCACACATTATACCTAGAGAGAGACCCCCCCCCCCCCTAGTTAGCTCCACAGTCTGACAGTCCCCTCTCCTCCAGCCACTCCTCCAGCTGCCACACATTATACCTAGAGAGAGACCCCCCCCCCCCAGTTAGCTCCACAGTCTGACAGTCCCCACTCCTCCAGCTGCCACACATTATACCTAGAGAGACCCCCCCCAGTTAGCTCCACAGTCTGACAGCCCCCACTCCTCCAGCTGCCACACATTATACCTAGAGACACCCCCCCCCCAGTTAGCTCCACAGTCTGACAGTCCCCACTCCTCCAGCCACTCCTCCAGCTGCCACACATTATACCTAGAGAGAGACACCCCCCCCCCCCAGTTAGCTCCACAGTCTGACAGTCCCCACTCCTCCAGCCACTCCTCCAGCTGCCACACATTATACCTAGAGAGAGACCCCCCCCAGTTAGCTCCACAGTCTGACAGTCCCCACTCCTCCAGCCACTCCTCCAGCTGCCACACATTATACCTAGAGAGACCCCCCCCCAGTTAGCTCCACAGTCTGACAGCCCCCACTCCTCCAGCTGCCACACATTATACCTAGAGAGAGACCCCCCCCCCCTAGTTAGCTCCACAGTCTGACAGTCCCCTCTCCTCCAGCCACTCCTCCAGCTGCCACACATTATACCTAGAGAGAGACCCCCCCCCCCCCAGTTAGCTCCACAGTCTGACAGTCCCCACTCCTCCAGCTGCCACACATTATACCTAGAGAGACCCCCCCCAGTTAGCTCCACAGTCTGACAGCCCCCACTCCTCCAGCTGCCACACATTATACCTAGAGACACCCCCCCCCCCCAGTTAGCTCCACAGTCTGACAGTCCCCACTCCTCCAGCCACTCCTCCAGCTGCCACACATTATACCTAGAGAGAGACACCCCCCCCCCCCAGTTAGCTCCACAGTCTGACAGTCCCCACTCCTCCAGCTGCCACACATTATACCTAGAGAGACCCCCCCCCCCCCCCCCACCAGTTAGCTCCACAGTCTGACAGCCCCCACTCCTCCAGCCCCTCCTCCAGCTGCCACACATTATACCTAGAGAGAGACCCCCCCCCCAGTTAGCTCCACAGTTTGACAGTCCCCTCTCCTCCAGCCACTCCTCCAGCTGCCACACATTATACCTAGAGAGAGACACCCCCCCCCCCCCAGTTAGCTCCACAGTCTGACAGCCCCCCCCCCACTCCTCCAGCTGCCACACATTATACCTAGAGAGAGACACCACCCCCCCCCCCCCCCCCAGTTAGCTCCACAGTCTGACAGCCTCCTCTCCCCCAGCTGTCACTTGTTGTGCCTAGAGAGAAACCAATCAATCCCAATGTACTGTATTCATAAAAAGGCCTTTTTACAGTTATCAAAAACCACAGTACAGAGGACAGACAACCAACATTGTGACAAACAGATTAACGTTTCAAAATACATCTGTATCAATCATATCAGAACAAATAGTCAGTCCTCTAACAAGTAAATGTTATTTTATTTTTTATTCTTTTAACACAGTGTACAATGAGTGTTTTCCCAGGTATCATTCTTGGGACCTATACCCTTTAGCTTCTATATAAATATTTTTGGGTGAAAACATGTCAAAGGGCTGTACCTGATCTGCAGTCCTTTACTCCAGGAGCACATGTCCTTCCTCAGCAGCAGGTTGTTGAGAGTGACAGAACAGATGATGTAGAACTGCTGCCTCACCCCCTGGGAGATAACATATGACATACAGCATATGAACTAGAACTGCTGCCTCAACCCCTGGGAGATAACAGATAACATACAGCATATCAACTAGAACTGCTGCCTCAACCCCTGGGAGATAACATATAACATATCAGCTAGAACTGCTGCCTCACCTCCTGGGAGATAACATATAACATACAGCATATCAACTAGAACTGCTGCCTCACCCCCTGGGAGATAACATATGACATATAGCATATCAACTAGAACTGCTGCCTCACCCCCTGGGAGATAACATATGACATACAGCATATCAACAAGAACTGCTGCCTCACCCCCTGGGAGATAACATATGACATATAGCATATCAACTAGAACTGCTGCCTCACCCCCTGGGAGATAACATATGACATATAGCATATCAACTAGAACTGCTGCCTCACCCCCTGGGAGATAACATATAACATACAGCATATCAACTAGAACTGCTGCCTCACCCCCTGGGAGATAACATATAACATACAGCATATCAACTAGAACTGCTGCCTCAACCCCTGGGAGATAACATATAACATACAGCATATCAACTAGAACTGCTGCCTCGCCCCCTGGGAGATAACATATAACATATCAGCTAGAACTGCTGCCTCACCCCCTGGGAGATAACATATAACATACAGCATATCAACTAGAACTGCTGCCTCACCCCCTGGGAGATAACATATAACATACAGCATATCAACTAGAACTGCTGCCTCAACCCCTGGGAGATAACATATAACATATAGCATATCAACTAGAACTGCTGCCTCACCCCCTGGGAGATAACATATGACATACAGCATATCAACTAGAACTGCTGCCTCACCCCCTGGGAGATAACATATGACATACAGCATATCAACTAGAACTGCTGCCTCACCCCCTGTGAGATAATATGCTATATGTTAACTAGAACTGCTGCCTCACCCCCTGGGAGATAACAGATAACATACAGCATATCAACTCTGTGTGTGTCCGTGTGTGTGTCTGTCTAACTGCGGTCTAGTTGGCCCCCGCACTTCTAAATCCTGTCCAGTTTGAACAGGTTAGCGTGAATACTGGAATACATATTAACATATCAACATATTAACATATCAACAAGAACTGCTGCCTCATCCCCTGGGAGATAACATATCAACTAGAACTGCTGCCTCATCCCCTGGGAGATAACATATCAGCTAGAACGGCTGCCTCCCCCCTGGGAGATAACATATCAGCTAGAACTGCTGCCTCCCCCCCGGGAGATAACATATCAGCTAGAACTGCTGCCTCCCCCCCTGGGAGATAACATATCAGCTAGAACTGCTGCCTCCCACCCTGGGAGATAACATATGACATATAGCATATCAGCTAGAACTGCTGCTCCCCCCCCCCCCCCCCCGGGAGATAACATATCAGCTAGAACTGCTGCCTCCCCTCCTGGGAGATAACATATCAGCTAGAACTGCTGCCTCACCCCCTGGGAGATAACATATGACATATAGCATATCAACTAGAACTGCTGCCTCACCCCCTGGGAGATAACATATGACATATAGCATATCAACTAGAACTGCTGCCTCACCCCCTGGGAGATAACATATCAACTAGAACTGCTGCCTCCCCCCTGGGAGATAACATATCAGCTAGAACTGCTTCCTCCCCCCCTGGGAGATAACATATCAACTAGAACTGCTGCCTCCCCCCTGGGAGATAACATATCAACTAGAACTGCTGCCTCCTCCCTGGGAGATAACATATCAGCTAGAACTGCTGCCCCCCCCCCCCCCGGGAGATAACATATCAGCTAGAACTGCTGCCTCCCCCCCTGGGAGATAACATATCAACTAGAACAGCTGCCTCCCCCCTGGGAAATAACATACAGCATATCAACTAGAAAGACCAGTACTTGACTCCCTTGATCCCTATGGAACACCAAATCTAGATTTGTCTCAAGAGTTTACTCCTCAACACACACACACCTGTTTGATGAGCTCGGGGTCGACGTCATGCTGAATCAGGGTAGCGTGGACGAGACCGAGTTGCTGTAGGATGCTGTCCACCGTGTAAACAGCCTCTCCGGGGAAACTGGACGTCCTCTTCCGTAGGCCCGTTGGTTTAGACCCCAGAACTCCCTGGAAGTTCTCATGCTCCAGCATACCCGGAACTGGGATATTGTTGGACAATAAAATGTCACTTGTTTGTTAAGTTGTTTTGTTGTTGTTTCTCATTTGGACTGTGTGAGTAGCGCTACTCTTCCTCGCATGGTTATTTCAGAAGTGTCACTACTGTACTTGTTAATCCTTTACTCTCGCTAGCATTGCTCGTTGTCGCTAGCATTGCTCACTCTCAATAGCATTGCTCACTCTCACTAGCATTGCTCACTCTCAATAGCATTGCTCACTCTCAATAGCATTGCTCACTCTCACTAGCATTGCTCACTCTCACTAGCATTGCTCACTCTCACTAGCATTGCTCACTCTCACTAGCATTGCTCACTCTCACTAGCATTGCTCACTCTCACTAGCATTGCTCACTCTCACTAGCATTGCTCACTCTCACTAGCATTGCTCATCGGATCATATTATGTGGTTAATTAGCTTACTTTAGTTGAATACACTGAATGTAAGTGGCTCTGCATAAGAGCGTCTGCTAAATGTCTCCTCACCTATCATAGGCTGCAGGGCCTCCTCCATGCATCTGACCAGCTGCTGGTAGTTCTGGATGGCCAGGTCACTGAGGACCTGACGGTACTCTGACAGGTCAAAGTTACACAAGCAGTGCTCATTCTGCCGCGGGGTGTTGTTCTTTACAAACGCCTACAGGAAGAGGAGATGGTTATAGACAGAGGTCAAAGGTCGTACAGCAGTTAACACAGGGGTTTGTGTTTCCATCCTAATCTCAGAACACTAGCACTACATCGTGTGTGTGTGTGTGTGTGTGTGTGTGTGTGTGTGTGTGTGTGTGTGTGTGTGTGTGTGTGTGTGTGTGTGTATGTGTATGTGTGTGTGTGTGTGTGTGTGTGTGTGTGTAGAAGACGGGCATCTGTGAAACTCATTCCACAACTTGAAGTGTCTCCATTTTGTGCTACGGAATATTTAGAGGGTTGGAGCCGACTCAGGAGGAAGCGGTACTTGCTAATCAAACAGTGTGCAAACAGTGTGCTTGATAGCTGTGGATTAAGGTGTTCAAAATCAGTCGAGCCATAACTGTCATATGAGAGACTTATCCTCTCCAGCCTACCTCCTCTCCACTGTACTGCTTCAGGCAGTGTAGGAGCCGGCAGGTGTTGGCCAACCAGAAAGACACAGTCTCAAAGTCATCTCCTCGTCTCTGAAAAAAACAAAAAATAACAGTGACTCAGGGGAGCGGGACTTTACAATGGGTCGACTGAACTTGACATCCTCAGTATGTGATGTCGTGCTCAAGCTCACATTTAATTTAATGTTTTATTGTCACATCCACTGGATGGGTGCAGTGTAATGTGTTGTTTTACAGGGTCAGACATGTGGCTCAGTTGGTAGAGCATGGCGCTTGCAACGCCAGGATTGTGGGTTCGATTCCCACGGGGGGCCAGTACAAAAAAGTATGGATGTATGTACTTGTAAGTCGCTCTGGATAAGAGCGTCTGCTAAATGACTTAAATGTACAGTAACCCTGGAGCAAACTAGTAACCCTGGAGCAAACTAGGGTGAAGTGTCTTGGTCAAGGACCAAGTCAGATTTTTCACCTTGACGGCTCGGGTACTCGAACCAGGGACCTTTCGGTTACTGGCCGAACCCTCTAACCGCTAGGCTACCTGCCGCCCTCATAATTCAACACACTGAAATCCATAAGCATACAATAGCATAGGTCTATCAAAATCCAAATCAACCTTGATGGACTCCCTTGATGCTAACGCGTTACATCGGGGACTCCCTTGATGCTAACGCGTTACATCGGGGACTCCCTTGATGCTAACGCTGTACCTCGGGGACTCCCTTGATGCTAACGCTGTACCTCGGGGACTCCCTTGATGCTAACGCTGTACCTTGAGGACTCCCTTGATGCTGTTGATGGTAGAGTTGAGCAGGATGCTGACTCTCTGGTCATCATTAGAGTAGTCAGCATGTCTCAGACACATAAACAGGATGTAGGCCGGCAGACCAGGGAGGAAGTTAACCGCCACACCGCGAGGCTTCAGCTCTAAGGATCAACACAGTTAACATCATTAAAAAACAACAACAGTTTAGTCATTTACCAGACGCTCTGATCCAGAGAGACTTACAGGAGCATTTAAGGTTAAGTGCAATGCTCAAGGGCACATTTGCATATTTTTCACCTAGGTCGGCTTAACGCTCTTAACCGCTAGGTTACCTGCCACCTTAGCACAGCACGGTTAGCACAGCACGGTTAGCACAGCACGGTTAGCACAGCACGGTTAGCACAGAACGGTTAGCACAGAACGGTTAGCGCGGCACGGTTAGCGCGACACAGTTAGCGCGGCACAGTTAGCGCGGCACAGTTAGCGCGGCACAGTTAGCACAGCCCGGTTAGCTCAGCCCGGTTAGCACAGCCCGGTTAGCACAGCCCGGTTAGCACAGCCCAGTTAGCACAGCCACACCTCAAGACTTCAGCTCTGACAAAGATTTATTGATATATCTATGTATGCCTTTTACTTGTTACAAACATTTACTTTTTCCACTATTGGAAACACAACTCAATAGGGAAATATGTAAAATAAGTATTTGCTGCAAAATAACAGGGAAACACATAGTACCTACCCACAACCAGACTCTTCAGTAGTTTGCTCTCATCCCCCCTCCGGTACTCCAGCATGCCTTGGAAGTCCCTCTCCTTCCGGGTGATACCAACAGGAGAGCGAGGCTCTGGACCTGGAGCCACTCTCTCCATCTGACCGCTAGCTAATGAGACCAACGGCCAGGGGGAGGGGGGGAGAGAGAAAGAAAGACAGAACGAGAGAGAGAGAGAGAGAGAGAGAGAGAGAGAGAGAGAGAGAGAGAGAGAAAGAAAGACAGAACGAGAGAGAGAAAGAGAGAGATTTGTAGAAATGAAATCAGTATATATTATACGTGATAATCAACTAATGGACACTTCAAAGAAGAAAACTCTGGAGATAGGGGGTTCCACTGGGATCTATTTTAGGACCACTATTATTTATAGCTTATATTAATGCATTATAAACTGTGTGTATACCTTCGTATTCTTCTACCCTCTTGACGTAGACTTTGAGCTGTTTTTTTAGTTTGCGGATCATCTTGTCCTGTTTCTCTTGCTGCTCCATCAGGTCCTGTAAGATAGAAGTAGAGTACTGAATAGACCTTATTATACATGTCAAAGAGTCGAATAGAACCTATCTGAACGTTCCACAACGTCATACCCTGCTGAACGCAGCCCTGGCTGGTACCTACCAGGTTGTCGCTGGTAAGCCGTGTGATCTCGTGGTGCAGACTGGCCTCGATGCGGGCCTCCTGGGGGAGGAGGAGACTCTGGGAGAGGAACTGTTGCTGCTGCCTGTTCTCCTCTCTTACCCTGAGCACCTCCTCTTTCAGCTCCTCCACCTCCTCCTCGTGCCTCTTGTCCTGCACCTGCAGCTGAGACACCAACAGGCTGGGAGGAGGGAGGGGGAGAAGCATAATAGAGAGAGAGGAACATAATAGAGAGAGAGAGAGAGAGACAGAGACAGAGAGACAGAGAGACAGAGAGACAGAGAGACAGAGAGACAGAGAGAGAGAGAGAGAGAGAGAGAGAGAGAGAGACACACAGAAAGAGAGACAAAGAAACAGATAAACAGAGACAGATTCATCAGAGTTTTCTTATCTAGTTCCATTGTATTGCCTTGAAAACCTTGAACACATTCCTTTTGCTATCCCTCAGCTCACCTGTTGGTCTCCTTCAACCCGTCGTAAGCCAGCCACAACTCTCCATCCTCGTTCAACTTGTGATAGTCAGGAGTGGATCTGACGCAAACAGAGGAAAAACAGTAAACCCAATATCAAGTCAACTAACTAAAAAAAAACAAGATAAACCAAGACGTCAGCAGTCAATCAATGTAAAAAGGATCCAGAAGGGGTGTGGTGAGTTGAAAGTGTTTACCCATCAGCCTCTTTGGGTGGAGTTTCACCAAGATGAATCATCTTATGCATCTCTCCATACGCTTCCTACCAAAAGGAAAGGGAGTCAAGTATTGCCAGTGTGGAGAAAAACACATTCAAAACAGGACACAAGTACTACGTATTTGTAAATCAGAATGTTAGTTTGTTTTTCCAGTCGGACAGTGCAGAGTCCCTGATCTACAATTCACCTCTCGAATAACTACTCATTACGTGATCAAGATGAGGGATTCTGCTCGGCATTTGCCTAGATAGTAGGGAAGCTGATAGTAGGGAAGTGTCCCAAATGGCACCCTATTCCCTATTATAGTGCACTACTTTAGACCAGAGCCCTATAGAACCCTATATAGTGCACTACTTTAGACCAGGGACCAGTGCACTACATAGGGAATTAGGGTACCGTTTGGGACTACTTCCTCCTCTCCTCCTACCTTGTTGTGTTTGAGCACCTCCTGTCGGACCAGGTGTGAGCGGAGGAGCAGCACCTCCTCCTTCCTGACCTCCAGCTCCTCGTTGGAGGAGTTGAGCTGTTCAAGGAGCACGGTGTAGGGAGCGGAGCCCGGCCCGGGGCTGCTGGTGGAGGTCTTAGCCCCGGGGTTGGTCTTAGCCCCGGGGTTGGTCTTAGCCCCGGGGTTGGTAGTGGAGGTCTTACCCCCGGGGTTGGAGACTGTAGCTAGAGACTGACGCAGGTCTGCCAGGTTTGTCTTCAGCCTCTTGTTCTCCGACTCCAGCTCCTGGCGCTGAAGAGAGAGAGTTCAGAACAGCTCTACACATACAGAAGTGATCAGATATTAACTAAGAAATGGTCAAATGTCATTACTTTCAGAGCCTCCAGGTCTAGCTCAGCTCTCCCCGCAGTCTTTTGCTTCTCTGCATTTTGGACCTGGTCTTGTTGTGCCTCCTCCCGCTTATCCAGATGTCTCTGCAGTGTCTGTTTGTTCTGCTCCAGCTCGGTGACTCTCCTCTGCAGCTTCAACAGGACTGACATGTCAACCGCGTCCTGGTGTGACGCGTCCTGAACAACAACAACAACAACAACAGAAAACATGTGTTTTAGTTCATCCAAAAATAAGACTGAGCTAATTCTACGGGAGAGCAAAGCATCCTGGGACTTTGAGGGTGGAAGCCTTGCGTTATCATACTCCTGAGCCTTGTTCATCACTCGGATGTTGTGGAAACTACGGGTGGTGGTGAGCATCCACGTAAACCTCAACGATGATGGATCGTATGTTTATGTTTGAGTTCCTTACGTCTCCTCGTAGAGATCTCGTCTCCGACTCGGTGAACCCCGAGGAGCTGCGTGTTGAGCTGGGAGTTTTCACGGAGCTGTTTCTTCCCTCCGCGAATCCAGAGCTGGGAGTTCCCTCAGACTCATTGCTGCTGTAGTTGGAGTCTGTTCTCCGGTGGCCTGGTTTATTGGTGATCTGGTTAGACAACACGGCATGGGAGATTAGACAGGTAGCCGAAGCCCCAAACCAATACGTTATTTTCATATAGACCTAATGTATGCAGTGGTTTAGCCACTGAAATCCAGGCTAGCAAGCTATGGAAAGCGGCAGTGTCACTTTCACTGCCAAACCAAACCAAGGTCGGTATATTATAGAGATGACTAATCCAAAAATGCTAGGATAAAACGTAGGATAAATAGCTTTGAATGTCAGTATGAGATGGATAACAGCATTCCAACACCCGCTGCATATGAATTAAACGTCTAGTCTCCAAGATCTATAATGCTCCTCCGTTAACTCATCTTACCACGCTGATAGTCATCTCTTCTTTCAGGTCAGCGTGTCTCTCTTTTAGGTGTGTGTATTCACTCAGCAGACTCTGGTAGTGGTCACGCTCCTCACGGAGGTCACTCTCCAGCTGCATACCGTCTTTAGCCTTGCTCTCTGGACAAAGGGAACGGGGAAGGCAACAAATGGAAGACAACAGACAGAAAAAAGGGAGAGGCAAAACAGACTTGTCCAATATTTTTTTTTTTTTTTAAGTGTTTGTTTATGTTTTCCATTGCAAAAGTTTTTTTTTTTTTACTGTGTGCCATCATGAACATGACCCACTGTACCTGCTATCTGTTGTCTCTGTTCCTGGATCAGCTGATTCATATTGTCTTTCTCTGTTATCAACAAGCTGTTGTTCTCATTCAACTCTGACACCACCTAGTGGCAGGAAGAGGGAAACACGTTAGTGGACACTTGTCTCCTTGGCTCAGTAGAGGAACATCAGGCTTGGAAAGTTCCATTCCTAGAATTACTCGTCAGTGACACTGTTGACAGTTTTCTTAGTCACTTTGGAGAAACGACCATATTAGCTCTACCTTCTCTGTCTAAAGTTAGTAGGTGAATGCAGCAGTTGTGTTACCTTATCAGTGTCCGCCCTGTATGTCCTAGCCTGCTCCTGTATGGCCTCTTTTTCCTCCCTGGTAGTCTCCAATTCCTGACGGAGGAATGACAGCTGTTCCAGGAGGGAGGGTACCCCGTCTGCTTTAACTCTGCTCTCCTCCTCTGCCACGCGCAGTCGCTCCACCTCTCTCCCCAGTCTCTCGCTCTCCGCTGCCCGGGACCGCTCCACAGTACGCAACCTCTCACTGAGCTCTCTGTTCTCCTTGTGCTGCATGAGGGAGGGGGGACACACACTGAGGGTTTACATGTGACAAACAACCAGTATTACCTCATGAAACAATGTCCTGTTTTCAACTGAGGTCAATACTGAAGTAAACAGATATTTCTAAGGAGACAGTAGTGCGTGTCTCGAAAGAGTAAGATTTCCAAAATATTCATTACTCAAAATTAACATGAAACCTGACTGCCTGGTCTCACTTGTTCGTTTAAATGTAGTAGTACTACTATTTGTAGCTTTCCACATAGGTGGATTTCGACGCAGGAAGTGACTACGTCCACACAGGAAGTGACTACGTCCATACAGGAAGTGCCGTTTCTCACCTGTTCGTCCACCTTCCTCTGCAATTGCATGATCTTGTTCTCCATGCCCACGTTGAGCGTCTTGAAGTGTTCTACAGAGCGCGCCTCCACCCGTAGCTTCCTCAGCTCCCTCCTGGCAGCCACGCGTCTCACACAGCTCTGGAGATAAACCACGGCCCTCAGGGACCGTCTGCACCTCCGCCTGGCCAGCCAGCCCCTCACCCACCTCTGGATGGTGAGAACCTTGTGTTCGTACAGCAGCTGGGGGAAGCAGAGAATGGTGGTTGAGGTGAGTTTCCTTGCTTACTATGTAAAGCACCTGGAAAAGAGCTATATAAATACGAAATCACTGTTGTAGACCGGAGTCGTGTTTCAGTGGGTTCTACACACAAGAAAACTGTCTGATACAGGGAGGTACTATCTGAACCAATTAGAAACGTTGTTCTGCCCTAATGAACACAACCCCTGAATGAACACGACCCCCGGATGAACACGACCCCTGAATGAACACGACCCCCGAATGCACACGACCCCCGAATGCACACGACCCCCGAATGTACACGACCCCCGGATGCACACGACCCCCGAATGAACACGACCCCCGGATGAACACGACCCCTGAATGAACACGACCCCCGGATGAACACGACCCCCGGATGAACACGACCCCCGAATGTACACGACCCCCGGATGAACACGACCCCTGAATGTACACGACCCCCGAATGAACACGACCCCTGAATGAACACGACCCCTGAATGAACACGACCCCCGAATGCACACGACCCCCGAATGCACACGACCCCCGGATGAACACGACCCCCGGATGAACACGACCCCAGAATGCACACGACCCCAGAATGAATGAACACGACCCCCGAATGAACACGACCCCCGAATGCACACGACCCCCGAATGCACACGACCCCCGAATGCACACGACCCCCGGATGAACACGACCCCCGAATGAACACGACCCCCGAATGAACACGACCCCCGAATGAACACGACCCCCGGATGAACACGACCCCCGAATGCACACGACCCCCGAATGCACACGACCCCCGAATGCACACGACCCCCGGATGAACACGACCCCCGGATGAACACGACCCCAGAATGCACACGACCCCAGAATGAATGAACACGACCCCCGAATGAACACGACCCCCGAATGCACACGACCCCCGAATGCACACGACCCCCGAATGCACACGACCCCAGAATTAACACGACCCCCGAATGCACACGACCCCCGAATGAACACGACCCCCGAATGCACACGACCCCAGAATGCACACGACCCCCGGATGAACACGACCCCCGGATGAACACGACCCCCGGATGCACACGACCCCCGAATGCACACGACCCCCGAATGCACACGACCCCCGAATGCACACGACCCCCGAATGCACACGACCCCCGAATGCACACGACCCCCGGATGAACACGACCCCCGGATGAACACGACCCCTGAATATTCGACAGTGTGTAGAGAACTGTGTTTGGAAGTTTGGAGCAGGTCGGGTGTGTGTTGGATACCTTGCGGTAGGTCTGTCTGGCCTGGTAGGCCCGGAGCAGACGCTGCATGGTGATGGATGCAGACCTCTGCTGCTGGTAGCGTCTCCTGGCCACTAACATACGCTGGTTCTTCTGGATGATAACCGCTGCTCTGCTCCTCCTCAGGAACACTACCAGACTGAGAGAGGAGGGAGAGAGGGAGAGAGAGAGAGGGTGAAAGAAGGAGAGAGAGGGTGAGAGAGAGGGTGAAAGAGGGAGATAGAGAGGGTGAGAGAGGAGTGAGAGAGAGGGCGAGATAGAGGAAAGAGAGAGAGGAGAGAGAGAAAAAATAGGACAGAAAGAAAAGATAAAGAAGCAAGAGAGGAGAGAGAGAGGGGGAGAGAGAGAGGGAAAGAGAGAGGGAAAGAGCGAGGGAGGGAGCGAGGGAGAGAGCGAGGGAGGGAGCGAGGGAGAGAGCGAGGGAGAGAGCGAGGGAGAGAGCGAGGGAGAAAGAAGGTGAAAGAGGGAGAGAGCGAGCGAGGTTGAGAGAGACAAGATAGGAGAGAGAGAGAGAGAGAGAGATAGGTGAGGGGGAGCGAGAGAGTCAGAGATAATACACCTAAAGGTCAGATGTCTGACTCTATTAATGATCAGGGTTCCACACCCTTTAGACATGACTAATTCCAGGACATTTCAGGTCTACAGATTAGAATGTTGA